>NC_139031.1:62229522-62509268 GCF_964662115.1 Mustela nivalis
TATATATAAACATCTCCATATATATTTAGGTTTTCTTTTATGTCATTTGATAAAGTTTTATACTTACCCTCACATAGGTCTTGCACACTTCCTGTTAGCTTTCCCTTGATATTAGATTGTTTTTGTTTCTATTGTGAGTAGATCTTTTCCATCCATTTGTTTTAGGATTATTTTTGTTGTATTGTAGAATTTTTACATTTGAATTTCATTCGCTTGGTTGATTGGTTGACTGACTTCTTATTCAGCTATCTGATATTTTTTATCTTACTTATTTTATTATGCCTGGATTTTTTTTACAATGTATATCCTTATACTTTAATAGTATTAGCAAATAATAATCATTACAGATGAAGATCAACACCTTGTCAAAAAGAAGAAATAAAACTTAAGACTAGTTTTCTGGTTCTAAATACAGAGCTCTTTTCATAGTAAAATTTTGTCTTTTTAGCAAAAGAAGTCAGTTTAAAATCGTTTCTTACTATTAAAATAGGTTCCAATCAAGGAAAAATCATTTTCTGTGCAAGGAAAAGCTGGTCTTGCTGGAATTTTTAAAACAGTGTTCAGTAAATGCAGCATTGCAGGGGATTTAGCTGGTACTCCGAGAGCAAATCTGAGGTTCAACAGACCATTCCCACCAAGCATAGTTATTCATTTTCCATCCATTGAAAGTGTTGGTTGCTGAAAACTCACAGCTGAATCACTCTTCAAGAACTGGCCTCCACTGAAAAGGCATAGTTTGCTTAAAATTACATTCCTGCCTAGGGGAAGCCTGCATCCCATAGCTGGTCAATATGGGCACCCCATGGTCCTCTAGGATCCCCTAGATTGGGATCCTTTACTCAATTGGGGAAAACTCTGAAAGGACACTCCAGATACAAACTTCTTCAAGGAATTGGCTGGGGTCACTGTTTTATCTGTCTTGTAGTTCAACTTCTTCCTTTGCTCCACCTTTGTTTTTTTATACTCTCTGATAGAAGTATATGGAAAAGCTCAGGATACCTTTGCTAGCTAATTCTGATGAGATATGCTGACATGAAAACCCTAATTTAGGTATATCTAAATAAGTAGACCTTAAGAACCAGAGAAGTTTTGTGGATGTATGGGGAAGCCATTTAAAAATGATGTAAACTCATGTATACCCACTAATGCAGAGAGAGAATATCCACTAAAATACTGAAAATATTGACTTTTTTCCCAATTTTATTCAGAAATAATTGACACGTATCAATTTAGAGGTAGAGCATAATGGTTTGATTTACATATACTGTGAAATGATTGCCGCAATTGGTTCAGCTAACATCCATCTTTGTCATAGATACAATAAAGAGAAAGAAAAAGAAAAAAAAAATCTTTTTGTGACTAGAACTCCTAAGATTCACTCAGAACAACTTTACTATGTTGACTTTTGCTAGAACTGAAAAAAGGGTGTCTCTTTGCACTGCTGCCTTATAATAGTATTTACAGGCTATACAAAGGATATCTCTAAGTAATTTCAGGAAATCTAACATTTTCAATACATACTTGTGATGATTCAATCCTAAAGTAAATACATGCTTATGAAATAGAGTCATAGTGTTTCCTGCTGAATTACATCCCTCAAAATTAGTAAGTGGAAGCCCTAAACCATAATGTGATGATGGTATTTGGAAATGAGACCTTGGGGATAAGGAGGTTTAGATGAGGTCATGAAGATGGGGCCATCATGATGATCCCCTTATAAGAAGAGACACCAGAAATCTTGTTCTCTCTTTTTGTATACATGCACTGAGGAAAGGCCATGTCCTTCTGGACCTAGAGATTCTTGTGAGCTTGAGGGAAAATCAGAAAGAGAATGTGTGTTTCCTTAGTTAAGTTTTACCCCTGGGGATAAAAATATATGTTTATAAAAAATAAAAATTTAAAAAAAAAAAAAAAAGATTTACTTTGTTGCACATGTATCAGATATTCTGAGAATCACTAAAGTCCCTTACAGAGCATCGTCTCCACAAAGCACCAAGACGACATTAGCATATAGACTTTAAAATTTTTTGACAATAATAATCTACTCTATTTTTCATGATTAATTTAAATAAAATATCTCATTATTAATCAAAAAATAAAAATTTAAATGGGAATTGTTTTCTCCCTGACTTTCTCACTTCTATCAACTCTTACTTCCCAAATCTGCCCCAAGCCCCATGCTTTATCAAAAGGTCTAAATATTATATCATATGGATAAATAATATATCAATATAGACATGAACTTATAAGGAACAGAGGGAGACAGGACATCCAAAATAGTTTCTTGAGATGTCTGAGAATCACTATGGGCCCCCTACTCTGCTTGAACCTTCTTCAATTAAAATTTATTTTTTGTGGGTCTTATCTTTGGTGGGGTTTTTTTTGGACAGAATTTATCAGAAGCAGAATACATCCACAACCTAATTAAAAATATTTTACCTCGTTTGTTTCTACTTCCTCTCCTTCTGTTTAGGCCCAGGATCTCTGGCTTTTTGCCTGGCAACAAAAACCAGTATAGACAATACTCCTTCCTCATTCTGTCAATCACATTGCAGTAATTAATTAATTTAAGTTCTGAAAATTGTGAAACTGTTATCAGAGCTATTGCCTTCGGAATTATGAAATTAGGCAGCTGCAGACAACTAATTATTAGAGATTCAAAGCTTTGAGGGTGATGATCCAAGTGCTAGTTTGGATTTCATTTACCTAAAGAACTCTTCCTGTGCCCATATTTAAGGCTAAAAATTAATTATTCACATCTGATAGAAATGGGAAATAAACACTGTACATCATTTAATATTACTTTAATCTGAAAGCTTTTTATTGATTTTGAATGATTACTATTTTATATCATGAAGCAAAAATAGGTTATAAAAATAAATGCAGATTTTGTTTTATTTTTTAAAATGTGAGCATGATTCTATTAAAACCAATGTGCATGATCCACATATATAAAGTCTATTGTGTATAAAAGTTACAGGAAATGTTTATGGTACACTTCTATAAGCTGTCTAAAATCTTTTATGTACTTTATAGCCTATCATGATTCCCTTTTCTAATTTACTAACTATAAATATATTAGTCTATTAACTTATATATAGATTATTTATTTTTAATATGTTATTTATTTGAGAGAGAGAGAATGAGGGGAGGGGCAGAGGAAGAGGGAGTGGGAGAATCTGAAACGGATTCCCCACTGAGCAGGATCCCAATGGGGGCTTAATCTCATGACCCTGACTGAGATCCCAACCTCACCTGAAACCAAGAGTCAGACATTTAATTGATTAAATCACACAGGTGTCCCTAAATTATATATTTAATGAATCACTTTTTAAATTTTTGAAGATTTTATTTATTTCAGAGAGAGTGAGAGTGTGTGCACGTTTCAAGAAAGCATGAGCAGGGGGAGGGGCAGAGGGAGAAGAAGAGAGACTATGCTGAGATTCAATCCCCCGCTGAGCAGTGAGCCTATGCAGGGCTGGATCCTAGGGACCCCAGTTGAAGGCAGACACTTAATTGACTGAGCCACCCAGGCTCCCCTATATTTGATATATCTTAGAAATAAATATTAGAATTAGGAAATTATTATAATATTATTACCAGAAAACTTAGTTCCAATTTTAGTTTCTACACTGACAAACTCTACCTCTAGGCAAAAGAAATAGAATAGAATATGTGTACGAAAATAACAAAAGATCTTATTTCTAGGTAATAAAATATCATGCCTTTAGTGATGTTACATTATGGCAGAAAATAAATGTATGCATCTATCCCCTCTATCCTGAAAATGCTAAGGAGTGGGGACAAATGAACAAAATTAGTTGTTTTGGATTCGAGTTGTAGTTTCTAGTAACCATCCTTTTAAGTAAGGTTTCTGTTACCATCACTAAATATGCTATTGTGGGGGCACCAGGGTGGCTCAGTGGGTTAAAGCCTCTGCCTTCAAGCTCAGGTCATGGTCTCAGGGTCCTGGGATCGAGCCCCGCATTGGGCTCTCTGCTCGGCGGCAAGCCTGCTTCCTCCTCTCTCCCTCTCTGCCTGCCTTTCTGCCCACTTGTGATCTCTGTCTGTCAAATAAATAAATAAAATCTTAAAAATTAAAAAAAAAAAGAATATGTGTACGATATGCACATATCATACACATGCAAACACATATTCTATTATCATAATTGTTAAAAAACATCTTATGAATATATTTTAAAAAGCAGGAAAATATATTAATAGGCTATTTTGATTAGGTTACAATAGTAAAAATAAATAGTACATTTAAAAATATATTGAAAATATGTTTTGAAAGTTGCTAAGAGAATACATATTAGAAGTTCTTATCACAAGAAAAAAATATTTTTATCTATATATAGTGACAAATGTCAACTAGACTTACTGTGGTGATATCTTTGCAATACATAGAATATCAAATAATTGTTGTATAACTGAAATTAATATGTTATATGTCAGTGATATCTGAATAAAATAAATAAATGAATAAATGTTTTTTAAAAGCTGTAACTAGAGATAGTGAGTACATGTACTCAAAATCTTTAAGATTTTGCTTCTGATTAGATAACATCCAAACAAAATACCATCAGGCTTTTGTTTGTGTGTCTGAAAAATAACCAACTTCGAGTTGATTAAAATTTATATGGAGATGCAGAAGATCTAGAATAGTCAAAACACTCTCAAAGAAGAACAAAGTAGGATTTACCTAATCTCAAAACTTAGTGTAAGACTACAGTGATAAAAAGAGATTAATACTGAAATAAGGATAGACAAACATCAATGCAATTAAATATCATCCCAACTCCCCCAGCCCATATGAATTAGTAACGTTTGTTCTATGTACCAAGACAATTTTATAAGTAATGACTTTTTAATAAAAATTTTTTAAAAAAGAGGATATCCAAATGGAACAAGGAGAATCTTAACATAATTAGCTCAATCAGAGTACTAAAATGTAAAAGGTAACTTTATATAACCTTTGGTATAAACATAGAAAAGAATTTCATGATTGTAGGGTAGTGTTTTTTAAACAAAAGATAAAGATCACTAACAACAAAATTAAAACCTAACAATAATCTGTATTCTATAAAAATTAAGCATTTTTGTTTATCAAAGATAACATTTAGAAAATTATTATTTCTGACATATAATACATGTACTTTCATATCTGTAACTTTATTATATTATATAGCATAAAATTATCTCTGGACATATTTCTAAAAAAGGATTCACATTCAGAAATTTGAGTAACTCCTACAAATCAATAATAAAAGACAAGATAAGCATTTAATAATGGCATGACATTTGTGTCGACACTTCAAAACAAAGTGGGGAAAAAGCAAATGGTCACACAACAATTTTATCAGCATCTTAGTCTTAAAATGAGATTGAGAAAACGTTTCATTCACCAGAATTAACAAAATAATGGAAAAAACTAACACTACTGAATTTTGGTGAAGATGTGGAACAACTGAACTTGTTATAATCTGTGAGTAGAAATGCAAGATGGTACAAGCATTTTGGAAAGCTGTTTGATAGTTTAGTATAAAGCTAAACATAGACCTACAGTGTGGCCCAGCAATTCCACATCTCTGTATTTACCTACAAGCTGGAAACAAAATAAATGCCGGTCAATAGGAGAAAGTCATATCATCACACAATGAGTTACAGTTGAGCAGTGAAAGACAGAAACTACTAATAATACACAAAATAACAATGAGGTTCATGAACATCATGTTGAGCAAAAGGAACAAGACAGAAAAGAACACGTACTGTTTCTTTATATATATAGATACCAATATCTATGTTTATAAAATACAAGAACAGAATAAACTGTGCCATGACAACAGAAAGGCAAATTAAATGTGTTTGTTTCCTGAAGGTGGGGCATTGACCGGAAGAGAGCCCCAGGGATTTTCAGGTGCAGAAATGGTAAATACTCTTTTGTAGGATGGTGGCTATTCAGATGTGTAAAAGGTCATAATTTCTGAAACCAAACACGTTAGATTTGTGTTCTTGATACACAGATTGTACTTCAATGAGTAAATATACACAAAACTAAGGACAAAATAAGATAGTAATTGAGACAATCTAGTGAAATGAATCAAGGAAACTGCGGACATCTAGTTTCAAACCCATGGATTGTTAGGTTAAGTTACAATTCCGTTCTGGACCTTAGTCTTCTTTTCATGAAATGAGAATAATAATGCTAAAATTACTGTGTTGCCATGAGAACTCTGTGATTGACAGTAAAGTGGCATGCATAGGGCAGATTCAGCCACTCACCGTCCGCCCGTAATCCCATGTATCTCAGTGTGCATGAAGTTCATCCTAGAAGAGCTCACCTTGATTTAGACAAGTTTATACCAGCTGTGCATTATGAAAACAATAATTCTCTCCTCTATGGTCCACTTGGGATTACTGAGATAGTTTATTAACTGCATGCTACTGAGTCTAGGTGCTTCCTTCCTTCCTTCTCCTCTCCCCATTACTATTCCTCTTAAGACCTACTTCTCCCCTTCTTGTTCCTTCCTTTCTGTCTCCCTCCACCAAAAATTATTTAATATTTTACACTAACACCTATATCAATAAGTGTATATAATAAATAAATTCAATTGCGATCATGTGTCCAAAGAGAATATTGCAGAATAGGCAGAATCCAAATGAAGAAGAGGAGGGAAGGGATTCTTGGCTAAAGAAAACTGGTTCATTTAGACCAGATGAGCAATAGCCTTCATCTAAGGATTTGTTAAATTCCTAGATAACCGAACTACAACTTTTTTTGAAATGTGGAGAGACTACAGGGGAAAAGTACTTGAGAAAGCAGAGAAAGACATTATTTCTGCTCATATTTTTAAAGGGGAGAGAAAGCTGACTTGGGTAATATTAAAAGATAAACTGACACATATTAAAAATTATAAAACTTGGAGCAAAAATTGATTCAAATTGGGCAGCATCCCATCTAGTGGATAGAAAGGGACTCTGAGGAGCTATACAAAACGAAAGACTTTATAGACAGAAAGGAGAGGGAACAAGAAGCTTAGACTAGGCAAAAATCAGGTTATTACAAGATTACTTTTTTTGGGGGTTGGCAGAGTTCTATCAGGCAGATTACCTAACTAGCACTTCATCAGGCAATTCCTGATTGAATGGCTTAAGTCCATTTCTGGGAGAGCCAAAACTGTAATTAAATTAAATCTCAGTTTGGGGACACAGGGCTTGGTATAAGTGACTCCATTCTGGGCTTATTGTCTTGGTTCTTTTTTACAGTATTCAAAAACCAGTAGTCTTAATTTTGGTATCTTCAAAGTAACTAGAACACATCCTAAACAATCAATTTGCAATAATCTAGATGAACACATGTACTGGGTAGAAAAGCAGCTTGGCTTTGTGAAAAGTAAACTATGCCAGACAAATCTGGTCTTTCTATAATTTACTGACCCCAGTGATAAGTAACCAGCCACAGAATGTAACATGTTCATGTAAATGCATATTTGATAAAGTACACTTACAGGGTTGTTATTAGAAAATTGGTAAAGGTATGTACTAATTAATGGCAATGGGCATATAAACTGATGTCTTAACATGTTTTCTTTCCATTCTATTATCAGCACCAATCAATGACAGAGCAAATTTTTCAAAAACATGATTAAAATATTAGGAATTATGAATGACAGGAGATGAGCCATGGCCTGAGATTAGCAGTGGAAACAAACAGACAAAAAGGTCACCATTTTTTAATCTAAACTCATGAATCAGAGAAAGCATTGAAAAAAATAGTCTTTACTTGAGATAAATGAAAGAGAAGTGATACTGCTGGGCAAAGATGGTTTTCTGTTAGAGAAGCAGAAGTCTAACATCAAGTGACTTAATATGCCATATAAAGAAAATATGTACCAGACACTGATATTTTTGAGAGGAGGTTTGGATGGGTGATAGGGTGATGATTATTCTATAATGGGGTAAAAGTATCAGACATGAATAGGAATAATAGGACAAGAGTAATCTACTGCTTTGAGAATCAGTTGCCTCATTGGTTTAGATTTAAGCACTGTAAGAAATTCTAAATTAAAAGTTCTTTTGTCATGTGTTGTCTCCCAAACTTTAATATCTATTGATGTTGAATCACCTTGTATGTTTGTAAAACTGGTAGATTTCTTGATCCTACCTTATTTTACTGCTTCAAACCATTTTAAAGTGTGGTGTTTAAAATCAAATTCCATAGGCAGTTCCTAATCAACCAATGTTAGTCTGGTATGCAGGAGCAAGACATTTCTGAAAATAAAGAGGCCAGGTAAGCATGCTAACTATAGCCAGACTTAGAGAAGTGACATTATTTTGAATGCCATTCTCTGTTAGCTCTCTAGCACACACCCAAATACCATAAACTGTGACTTCAAGAATGGTGGAAAAGAGGAGAATGGATAACTAAATTGTGGTTTATTCAATTAATAGAATGCCAAAGATTGATGAAAATGAACAAAATGCATCTACATACAACAACTCAGATAAGTCTTGCAAATATAATGATGAGTGAATAAAATGTACATAAAAAGAGCACATGATGTATAATTTTGTTACATAAAATTATTTCAAAAAGACAAAATTAACTTGTAGTATTTAAGGATTTATGTTTATATGGTAAGTCTAATAATGGAGAACAAGAAATTGATCCTAAGTCAAGATAATGACTATATTTTGGGGGAGGTGGATGTATACAAAGATCACATTGTTACATGAAAGACCTCCGGGGGGGGGGGTGGTTAATGTCTCTTTCTTTTCTTTCCTTTTTTTTTTTTTTAAACTTATTTGGTGATATATTGGTATTCACTATGTGACAAAAAATACTTGTCATTGAAAAAAGAATAATGGAGAGATTTTCACAAGTCAACCACACTAGTGAGAATGTTGAACATAATTTCAGTGACTATTTTCCAACTAGATGAAAAATCAGTCTAAAACCAAGACTTATGTTGGAAATTGGAGCCTGCTATTGGATGAAAAAAAATTTCCATATATGACTACACATTGACTACATTTATTTTTATTCCCATTTCCCTATCAGATGTAGTGGCATACTAATGCTTATGTTTAAGATGTAATATGGAAAAGAGTGGTGGTGGTATTCATATGCCTATTTCAATTATATCTGTTTATCCATGATGGTGTATAGGATAAACTTACGACAAACCAAAGAAATTAAAATCAATTAAAAAAAAACCTCTTCATAATATCTATATATCTGAGAATATACTCATATAGGCATCTGTTCAAATATACCATGATTTTTCATATGATATATAGGATCCCGGGTTCTTCTGAAATTATGTGCTGAATTACAGGTGAAGGAACAGCTGCCACCAAAGGGGGAAAAAAATAGGCTTGCACATTTACAGAACAGAAGCTGACATGAACCTTTTTGAAGGTTTGAAAATGTCCAGTAGACTTTTTAATTAAAAAATTGTGCTTGCCTTTGCAGTTCTATGTTCCACTAAGAACTAATACAGTTAAGAACTGAAATAGTGTAATCCACTCTTGGCAAGATTTGCAACCAGTTTTTGGGACTGTAAAGACTCAAATATCTTAGTCAAACAGTATAGTGAAACTCTGAACACTGAACTCAGCTTTCAGATTTAGTTACTAGTAAGTGGAGCATTTCTGTGTCTAAGTAATTATCATACGTGGATATCATTTATTTCGTATAACCTAAGTTCAAGGAAACTATCAATAAGAGGAAATAACAAGAACAATTTTTGGCTCTGATCAGACACAAACATTACTTCAACACAGACATTAACACAGGCACAAACATCAATTGCAGGTCCTGACATTCAAGAATCACAGGGTGTGGGAACAGGAATCTAGGGAGTGAAGAGGAAGTAAAGCTATGAGTTTGTATCAAGAAACATAGGCTATGCAGATTGTGTGGTAGAATGTCATTTGTAACATTTATTGGATTATCTAAAACAACCCCAAAACAGTGCCTAATTGGAATCCCAGAAACTCAAAAGAAAAGAGCATTAGAAATGGTATGTCCTCTAGAATTAGAATGATACTTTATAGTTTGCCTTTTTATTTGAGAAAGCAGAGCTTCAAACTGTTTCAGGTTGTCTCCAGATCCTATTAAATAGTTTCCATGCTACCTCTGAAGTATACATTGATGGTACTGATTTAACTAATTTAAGGAATAAGTAATACACACATGAATGTACTATTTGTAAAGAAGTTTGAAGCATCTCTTTACAGAAGGTAGTAATGAATTTGAAATTTATTGTTTGACCATTAATGTCAGTTTCTTCATAAAGAGTAAATTACTCTTGATATTTGAAAGAATAAAGAAACTATGATACATAGGACAAAATTGTTGAAATAGTCTATTTTATAGCATAGTGATAGATTATTTAGATCAATTTCCTGTTTGTCAAGATAGTTCCACTTCCAAGAGTCTATATGGAGAAATAAATTAAGAGATACACAGTAACATTTATTTATTTGCATGTTCATAAAGCAAACAAAGTAAAACTGGAAACAACCCAAATGTGCATAAATAAGATTATTTACATAAATTAAAATATATAAACCCCAAGAGAATATTGTGTTGTATCAGACTTATATTTTTGAATAATTTTTAATATAGGAAAATCATTTTATCAGTAATAAACACATACCACATATTTGTATCTTCTAGACAATATTAACTGCAGCCACAATTTGTGGGTCAAAGCATATTCCCTTAATTTTTTCTTAAATTCCAAATTTTGTCCATTGATAAGCTAAAAAGTTTTCCCTAAGTCGATACTTGATATAGCTAAAAAAGGATAATCTTTCAGCTCCCTTCATGGATTAAGAGCTTGGTGGAGAACAGTAATTTCTTATTTATTAAAATATTGCAACTTCCCACCTAGCAATGCCTTCAAAAATTTAATAAGGTTGGTATTCAGAATCTATTGATTTAAGTAGACAAAAACCAAGCTGAAAATTTTATATGCAATTTATTTGAAGAATAGAAAGGTGTATGTTTAGCCTTTCAGCTTGTTCAAATGTTGGTGGGGCTGGCTATTGTGAGATTTTATATAAGGAACTCTCCACACTCAAGAGTAAGGATACAAATGATATAGATAGATGACAAATGACAAAGACACTTTATAAAAGAGGACAGACACATGAAAAATAAGCACAATGGAAAGAGTATCAACAGTCTTCAGGAAATGCAAATTAAAACTGTAATTAACTACTATTACACATCTATTATCATGATCAGGGAAAAAAACCCTGACAATACCAATAAATGTGTAAGCAAGGTTCCAGCGTAAGCAGAACTCCTGCTGCACAATGCCCATAATTGTGTAGGTGCTCTGGAGGATATTTTGGCATTTTCTTACAAAGTTAAAGGTTGACATTCATACCACATCACACAGGTGAATGGAAGAAACAGCCACACTCAGAGTCAGCCATGGACTTGCAGCCTCTGTGATTACATAAAGCTCCATGGTCAAAAAGGTGCCATGTTTGTTTTAATGCTTTGCTGTTACTATCTCAAAATTCTTGTTTTATCTTTGAACTTGAGTTTTGTCAGTGAAGTCCAATGGGATAGGAGCAGGGAAGATATGTACCGTATGTATTCCTCCCACCACTCATTGTTGACCCATTCATGAGCAGCATTTATGATGTGCCATGAGCACAGAATTCTAGTGGAGCACAACACATGCAAGTTTAGTGAGACTTAAAGCAAATACAATGTGTGTCATGTCTATGAATGAATAAGCTGAGGAACTTAAAGCCTGGTAGGCAATGGCTTACATTAGAACCAGAACTTGCTTTGAAGGCAGAGGGAGGGCAATAGCATTTTAAGAAACACAAATGTCCAAGGAACTCTATCCTTTCTTACTCATGTTACCTATCCACATTATCTAACCACTTACTCAAAATGACAAAAGGGCAAGAGAAAAATAGAGCAACCCTTAGGTCCATTTCTTTAATCAGTAAGCTAAAGGTATAGAGTTATAAAATGTTTGCATTTTAAGAAGTGAAATTAAAACAGTTAAGTTATTTTGCAGAGTGTTTCCATTATTCAATTAAGACAAAATACTTATGCATATTTGAGCTATGGAATACAAATTGTATAATTTCAGTAATTCCACATGCAACTTAAATGCTCTTGTATTTGCATTTAAAACTAGCATGGCATAATACAAAGATGAACAATAAAATTTATGTTAATACTTTAAAATTAAATGTTTTCTTTACTTAGAATATTAGTTAGCAAATAAAAATCACCATAGTAAACAGAGAGGAAGCTCAGAAAAAAAATTGTATTTTAGTATTTTTTTTAATTTTTTAATTTTTAATTTTTAATTTTTTTTTAATAAACATGTATTTTTATCCCCAGGGGTACAGGTCTGTGAATCACCAGGTTTACACGCTTCACAGCACTCACCAAAGCACATACCCTCCCCAATGTCCATAACCCCACCCCCCTTCTCCCAACCCCCCTCCCCCAGCAACCCTCAGTTTGTTTTGTAAGATTAAGAGTCACTTGTGGTTTGTCTCCCTCCCAATCCCATCTTGTTTCATTGATTCTTCTCCTACCCACTTAAGCCCCCATGTTGCATCACCACTTCTTCATATCAGGGAGATCATATGATAGTTGTCTTTCTCTGCTTGACTTATTTCGCTAAGCATGATACGCTCTAGTTCCATCCATGTTGTCGCAAATGGCAAGATTTCATTTCTTTTGATGGCTGCATAGTATTCCATTGTGTATATATACCACATATTCTTGATCCATTCATCTGTTGATGGAAATCTAGGTTCTTTCCATAGTTTGGCTATTGTGGACATTGTTGCTATAAACATTCGGGTGCACGTGCCCCTTTGGATCACTCCGTTTGTATCTTTAGGGTAAATACCCAATAGTGCAATTGCTGGGTCATAGGGCAGTTCTATTTTCAACATTTTGAGGAACCTCCATGCTGTTTTCCAGAGTGGCTGCACCAGCTTGCATTCCCACCAACAGTGTAGGAGGGTTCCCCTTTCTCCGCATCCTCGCCAGCATCTGTCATTTCCTGACTTGTTGATTTTAGCCATTCTGACTGGTGTGAGGTGATATCTCATTGTGGTTTTGATTTGTATTTCCCTGATGCCGAGTGATATGGAGTACTTTTTCATGTGTCTGTTGGCCATCTAGATGTCTTCTTTGCAGAAATGTCTGTTCATGTCCTCTGCTCATTTGTATTTTAGTATTTTTTAAAGGTTTTATTTATTTATTTGACGGAGAGAGAGAGAGAGACCACAGGTGTGCAGAGAGGCAGGCAGAGAAAGAGGAGGAAGCAGGCTGCCTGCTGAGCAGAGAGCCTGATGGAGGGCTCAATGCCAATACCCTGAGATCATGACCTGAGACGAAGGCAGAGGCTTTAACCCACTCAGGCCCCCAGGCACCCTTGTATTTTAGTATTTTTAATAGCACTTTTCTCTGCTTTTTGAGCAAGAGGCCTTGCATTTTCATTTGGCACTGAATCTCACAAATTATGTAGATGGTCCTAACCATGGGTTGTACCTGTGATCTCCATTTCCATCTGACCAAGGATTTCTTACCAAACTACACTGAAAGATAATTTAGCACCAGTGGAAAGAAAAATGGCCCTGTTAGTCACCCTGGTTTTTTAGTATGGAAAGTAATATTTTGTCTACAAGAGATCTTTGTTTTATGTGAAATGCAGCTGTCACAATTCATTCTATTGATTTCTAGGGTCAAAAACTTAAGCTGCTTCTCATTCCTCTGAGGCTCCAGTCCTGATTCTATGGTCCCATTTTCAGCCTGGGAAGTTCTGTTGCTGGATCTCCCATTATCTCTTAAGGAGGAGGGTGAAGTAGGAAGTATAGAGACACCAACCCTTTTCCTATGCTCAAGGTTCTCTTTTTAGTTGTTCTTGGTAAAGCATTCCTTTATGAATTTAGTGTGCCACTCCTTTGCTCCTCATATCTCTCAATCATCTTACTTTAAGAGCAAAAGTATGATTACAGACTCTGCTGAAGCACACCACTACAGTCAACTATTCGTTTTCTTTACCTTCTGCCATGAAGCAATTACATCCTCCTAAATACTAGTCCATCTTCCTGGGAACATTATTAACTACCAGGGAAATTTTCAAAATACTTAGCAATTTTAGCATAATTTACCATTCCACCCCAAAATTTACAGTGGGTAGAAGCAGTGACAACATTCAATTAGTTGCATCCGACTAAAAGTGTTGCAAGATACAAACAGGGCTAGAAAATAATGGGTTGAACTCATAGGTCATGTATAAAAATTTGTCATTACCTTGAACTAAATGAACTTGCTTAAGGAATTTAATATAGAAGTCTCATTTGAATATGTTAAGTTTATGGGGTTAATACAGGAAAGTTAAACATTTACTGAAGGCATTTTTAATCAAAATAGAAAGGTATATGAGGATGTTAGTGTTTATTTTAGGATAAGCCTTTGCATTGTCTAAAACCTTCATAAAAGTAAGAATTTTGTAGTTATACAGCATTTCATTTTGCTATTATCTTGGTGGTAGTGGTGATGGCAGTGGTGGTGGTGGTGGTGATACGTGTGTGTTTGTGTATCTTTCCAAGATTAACCACAATATTCCATGCTCAAAATTAATTACATTGTGTTCAAACAGAAAGTTTCATTAGAAAATTCTTGTATTAGGATGCCTGGGTGGCTCAGTTAGTCAAACGTCTGTCTTCAGTTCAGGTCATGATCCCAGGGTCCTGGGATGGAGCCCCACATCGCACTCCTTGCTCAGTGGGGAGTCTGTGTCTCCCTCTGCCTATCGCACCCCCTGCTTGAGCTCTCTCTCTCTCACTTACTTTCTCCCTCTGATAAATAAATAAATAATTTTTTAATAAAGAGAATTCTTATATTTATCACCAAAAGTACCTAAGACAACAATAATTAGTATGATAGTAAGTAAGTAAACAACTAAGGAGGCTCAGATTAATGAAGAATCCACAAAAACGGATATTCTAAAATAAAGGTAGCATATGGAAATTCTTAAATATCAGAAAAGTAGAAAGAGAAAATGCATTTAAACATCATATTGTAAGTTTTATGGTCTCACTAAATAATCAAGTATCTAGTGTACAAGTCGTAGTATTCTAAGAAGTATATTGAGATTTAAGTCTTTCCAAGTATTCCATTCTGTTTATTCTGCCTAAATCACTTTCTTGCTTAGAACTGGAGGTCAGTAAAAAACATCAAGGGCATTGGACCAAATGTGAACCTGAATCTCTACAATATCATTTTTTTTAGCCATAGCTCACCAACATTTGCTTATATCTTGGGGAGGAAATCAGTCCAGAAAATTCTGAAAAGGAAAACACTGAGAGTTCTCCTATAAAACAATCTGCCAACAATAACACTGTCCAGTGATGATATAGTAATATAAGAATGACTAATAACTGACATTTGACAGGTTATTCAACTTCTCTGACTTCAATATGGAAATAGTTAAACCTTTGTAGGGTAACTGTGAAGATTAAATTATTCAATAAATATGACACTATGAATATTATTACATAATAGTTTGAACATTTGATCCCTATATTCATACACAGCCAAACACATTTCCCTTAAACCATATGTTCTCTATATTTTTTTCTTGTTGGTAACCTAACCATGATTTCTCTAATTTACATATATTTTGAGTTTTTCATTCCAGACTATAATCATTCCAATGTTATTACATTTGTAACTAATCTTAAAGTGCTTGTCTTTGAAATCTATTTGTGTGAATGAAGTCAGACCATGTGTGTCTTAGGATCAGTAAAAACATATGTCTTAGCATCATTCATGAAGAAAACAAGTAATTAATACAAAACTCATGAAGAATGCATGAAGTATTACTGATGATTTTCCTTGTCTGCACAACACCAAATGAAGAAAAAAGAAGTATTTTTATTATGTGGCTGAAAGTAAGACAAGGAAAGGAAACACGTGACAATTGATCTTAAACAGAAAGAACCCTTCACAATGTCACATAAGAGTTCATATATTGGAAAGTCACAGAGCAGTAGATTCATTAACTCCCAATATAATGAAACTATACTAGTTGTATACAAATAGGTAAACATCTGTGAGGTAAGTGGTATAGCAGAAACATGAAAAAAAAAAGAAGTATAAAGATGATAAAAAATGGCAAAATAAGAGAGATATTTTGTAGAAATTAAATTAAATTGAATGTAGTCTTTCAGGCTACCATATAGTAATTTTATAGCCACTAAAAGATACATCCTCCTATCCGCCTGTCTATATTCCATATTTACATGTGTGTGTGGGTGTGTATTTACACACACATAATAGATAACAAAAATATTGCTGATTTCAGTCATTTGGTTAGTGTTACATTTTTTTTTTTAATTTAAGATAAAGCTTGAAAGGAATGTGGCAGGCTTGAAAGCATTCTTGCATATATTATTTGCCATTTGGTGTACCCTTGCATTCACATGGCTACTAAAGCTTATAATGCAGTTTCTCAATGTAGAGTATTATTAGAGAATAAAGGATAGGGAATAAAAACAAGAAGTCATTTATATAAAGTACTTTCTTGAAAGATTTGTCCTTTTGCAATTTCATAGTTCTGGTGAAAGAAGGAGGGCTCTTGTCTGTTCAAATAGGTTATTTGCACAATCTCTTCCAGTCCCATCCATGTTGCTACAAAAGTTGGGTATTCATCCTTTCTGATGGAGGCATAATACTCCATAGTGTATATGGACCACATCTTCCTTATCCATTCATCCATTGAAGGGCATCTTGGTTCTTTCCACAGTTTGGTGACCGTGGCCATTGCTGCTATAAACATTGGGGTATAGATGGCCCTTCTTTTCACTACATCTGCATCTTTGGGGTAAATACCCAGTAGTGCAATTGCAGGGTCATAGGGAAACTCTGTTTTTAATTTCTTAAGGAATCTCCACACTGTACTCCAAAGTAGCTGCACCAACTTGCATTCCCACCAACAGTGTAAGAGGGTTACCCTTTCTCCATATCCCCTCCAACACATATTGTTTCCTGTCTTGCTAATTTTGGCCATTCTAAGTGGTGTAAGGTGGTATGTCAATGTGGTTTTAATTTGAATCTGATGGCTAGTGATGATGATTATGCTGAGTGAAATAAGTCAAGAAGAGAGAGTCAATTATCATATGGTTTCACTTATTTGTGGAGCATAACAAATAGCATGGAGGACAAGGGGAGTTAGAGAGGAGAAGGGAGTTGAGGGAAATTGGAAGGGGAGGTGAACCATGAGAGACTATGGACTCTGAAAAACAATCTGAGGGTTTTGAAGGGGTGGAGGTGGGAGGTTGGGGGAACTAGGTGTTGGGTATTGGAGAGGGCATGGATTGCATGAAGCACTGGGTGTGGTGCAAAAACAATGAATACTGTTACACTGAAAATAAATTTAAAAATTTTTTTAAAAAGGTCAAAAAAATAAAATAAAAATGAAAAGAATAAAAAAAAAAAAGAGGTTCTTTGGCCACATGACATACCTACAGACTTTCCCTTTCAAGCCCTTTTGGATTCTGACCTTAGTCTGAGCCAGCATTTTGGATCAGCTCCATTTAAAATGGGATCTGTTTACACTTCCTTGTTTTAATCAGCCTTAGAGTGGAATTGGAGTGAAATGTATAATCATTTGATGGTGCCAGTGTTTGGCAGTCTGTCCCACCAGCTTGAGTTCATCTAAGAGATGATTTTGAAGTAAAAAGGTTGCTCTGTTTACTAAGAAACAGAAGGAGGTAAGTAGTTTTTCTGAGAATTGTAGTTGTGGTTGCTTCATAAGAGTTCACATATTGGAAAGAATCACTGACCAAACTCTCCACAGCAATGTTCCAAGATTCATTTTTAATAAAGTTGTTTATTTCAAGAGTATAAGCTCTACTTTTGAGCAAAATGCAGAAACCAGCACAGGAGGTTAAAAAAGCTGTTCTGCTGTAATAGTGTAATTTGTTTCTTGGCCATTAAATGAGAATGCTGGGATTTTAATTCCACTATTTGGTTTCCAGCATCTACTATAATTAATTTTCTCTTATTTTGTTGCTATAGAATCAAATGGAAACTAATGATGTGGAACCCAACGTTGTCAAGGCAGTGATGAGCTTCATCTACGAGGTGGGGAAGCTCCTCCATCTGACAAAATGGCAGATGACTTGAGTGGTTTCTAACAATGCTGGGGTCCTGTGCCTTGTGGCAATGTTCTGCTCGAATTAGACCACCTAGGGACTGCAGTTCCAAACCAAAGCTGTTTTAAATCTTTCACTTGCTTGCTTCTGTATTCCTTTGTCAGCTTCATAACATATCAACTTCTTTTACATGCCCTTCCTTTATCTGACTTTTAAAAAAAATTATAAATTGTTGGGCATTCTAATAAATGTTTCAGTGTTTCCTGATGCCCCACATTGAAAGTTAACAAAGTGTTTTTAAAATCACTATAAAGTGAATTTTATAGTGGCTGTACTTTAATTGATGAAAGATTAGAAACATTTTCAAAATGAATCTAAGATATTTAACAAGGTCATTTAATTTCTTAGAAGGCATAGAAAGCATTAAACCAAAATACTTCTGTTGAGTCATTATTAATTGCAAGAAATTGATTAGGTAGAAATGAAAACAATTCAGAATGTGACTATGTCATCTTAGAGCTTGTGAAAATCAGAGACGGGAACTTTAGGCACAGGTGAATTAAGATATTTTCCCAAAGCTACCCATCATTGATAGTCATGACAATATTTAATTCAAACTTACAAAGAAAAAATATGGCCCAATTAGAAGAGGATGTCAAGGTTTAACAATCTTTTTTGATCAGCAGAAATTATAATGTGATATTAGGCAAGGTAACCCTATGGAAATTATATTTGAACTAAAGTATTAAAGATGAATAGAAATTAGATGTGGTATCATGAGGGAAAAAGAGGAGTGAGAGGTGTTCCAAAAATAAAGTCTTGAAAGAAAAAAGGGTCTAAAACAAGAAGCCAAAGACCAAATAAGTCATGCTGGGCAAAAAGAAAAAAAAAATCCAATAGGTATAGTTGGATAGGAAAAAGAATTTAGAAATAGAAGTGAACATTGGATGCCTGGGAGGCACAGTGGGTTGGGCCACTGCCTTCAGCTCGGGTCATGGTTCCAGGGTCCTGGGATCAAGTCCTGCATTGGGCTCTCTGTGCAGGAGGGAACCTCTGTCTCCCCCCACCCCCACCTGCCTCTCTGCCTACTTGTGATCTCTGTCAAATAAATAAATAAAATCTTAAAAATAAAAAGAAAGAAATAGAAGTGAAAAGAAATTTGGAAGAAAACCATAGCCTTGTCTGATAAGAAAGAAAACAGTGACAGTGTTATAAGGTTGGAGTGTTAAATTACACCATATAATGCCCAAAGAGTAAATAAATTGAGAGCATGATTTTGGTAACATAATAGTCACTAAAAATTTTAGGGAGTTATAAAGAGTGGAGAGTATGGAATCCAGATTGGAATCAATAGGGTAAATATTAGAGATAATGAAATTTTAGAAATGACCAAAGACAAGTAGCTAACTAATTAGTTGATTGTTTTAATAAGATATATCAGGGCACTTTTAACCTGCTAATAGGGAAAGGCCAGTGGAAAGAGGAAGTTGAAGATAAAAGAGGGGGAATTTAATCAATAGCACTGAGTTTTTAAAAAGTGGAAAGAAATACCAGTTGGAGTTTAGATGAACAGATTATTTGTAGAGAGAAGAAACATATCTTTTATTTTCATTATAAAAATATAGGAGAAAGAGGTTGGTGATAGATCTACATAGGTGAGCCCATTTGTTCCTTTTCTTATTTCTTTTCCTGATTTTTTTTTTTTTTTTTTTTGGAGGCAGGAGTAAAGATAATCTAAAATAACTTAGGGCCTTGAATTTAGAGAAGCATATTAATATTTGAAATATGTTTGATGGGGTTGACAATCTAAAGACACATAAACATCATCAATAGGGAAAATATTTAAATCAGTGTTATAGATGAATTGTGTGTCCTGCCCCTCCCCAAAAGATACACAGTAGTCATCCTCAGTTCTTCAGAATGTAACCTTATTTGGAGATTGGGTCTTCATAGAGGAAATCATGTAAAATGAAATCATGAGATTAGGCTCTAGCTTCATATGACACTCGTCCTTATAAACAGGAAACCCTCCACAAAGACACACACACACACACACACACACACACACAGAATATGGTGTGAAGAGACACCAGGAAAAGATGGCCGTCTACAAGCCAAGGAGAAAAACCTGGAACTGATCCTCACTCTACAGCTCTGAAAAGGAACTCGTCTTGGCAACACCCTGATTTTGGATTTCTAGATTCCAAGATTGTGAGACAATGAACTTCTGTTATTTAAGCCACCCAGTTTGTGGTACTTTGTAAGGCAGCCCTAACAAATTAATACAGTTGCTGTGCATGAATTTATTGTCACCAATCTTTCCAATGGTGAATTTTAGGAGATGCATGTTTTACATTCCTCCAGAGTGTGGGTGTTGCTAATAGGTTGTAGCAAATTGACAAAAGGACAAGAACACTTTGAGAGTACTGTTAACAGGGAATTATAGGTCTGGCGAGTCATGCAACTAAACTAAAAAGGAAAAGAAATAGACCCGAGTCCTTGAAATATATGGAGACACCAAGTCCTAATGAGGTCAAAAAAACCATCGTACAAAGAGATTATGATTATACGTCATAGCCAACTGTGAATATAAAAATCGGAGCAAAAAAAGAATAGTGTCTCAAAAGGTCAAAGCATATATAAAGAAAGGAAAACATGGAAATACTCTGAATCTGATTCAAGTCACCTTCCCTTTAAAGCCAGCCTAATTCCCTTAGCAGAGTCAGTGATTGCTCCCTATATATTGAAATTTCGTTCATTTCTTTTTTTATTGATTTCTTTTTAATTGAAATTCGTTCAAATTTCATTCATTTCTTTTTAATTGAGCTTTTCAACTTGTGCTGTATTTACTGCAGATAATGCTCTGCAATGCCACAGTTAAGCATAAAGACTTTCTGCCCTATAATATCCAGTGCCTAATGTTTACCATACATTGTTGAATGAATTCGCAACATGATAAAAGACTTTTTAAAAGTGCTATCTGGAACACAAACAAAAAAGAAAAAGATAATGGAAAGTTCAGGTCTGCTATTCAGAGCTAATGCTGTAAGGTTAGTAGATAATAAAAGGAGAATTACTGAACCCCTATTTTGCTTCTGTCTTTTCTGTCAAGGGGAATGAGCATCAGGCTGAAAGTGCAGACCTAACTTTCGAAAAAGGGAATTGAAGTCTGTGGTAAATGAGGAGATAGTAAGAGACCAGGTAACTGCTCTAAATAAGTTTGTCTCTTGGCCCAAATGAGTACTCAGTACCCAGAGTACTGAGAAAATTCAAGTTAAGATTATTAAAGTGTTCTTTATGATATTTAAAGAGTTACAGGGAAAGGGATAGTTGCTGGAAAACTGAAGATAAATAAATGCTCCAGTTTTAAGAAAAACATCAAGGGAACTATAGATTTAAATGATAGAGATCAATGTCAATGAGTATTCATAGCCAGGATAATAAAAGCATAGTTTTAGAATAGGATAGAAGGAAAAGCAGCCATCATAAGTACTTGAAAAATAAAACATTCTGTCTGATTAACTTCTAAACCAAATAATCTAATTTCAGAGTTAAGTATTGAATCACCATGCTTTGGATTCACCAATTCATTTACGCATCCATTCACTATTTTTTTCACATTCTAAATTTATATCGTATGCCAGCTACTATCTAAAAGACATATTTGGCCGTGTACATATATTTTTCTATATTTCAGCATATTCTTTAATAAATTTTTCATAATATTCTTTCAGAGGAGAAGCAGAAATGTGCTATAAAGAATGGTCTAGTGGTGTTTGGATGAAACATGAAGTTAAGAGCCAGGCTCTTGATTTCAGCTGGGGTCGTGATCTCAGGATTGTAAGATCAAGCTCCACGTGGGGCTCTGTGCTGGGTGTGGAGCCTGATTAAGATTGCCTTTCTCCCTCTGCCACCCCCCCACCAAAATATTGCATGCATGTGCTGCTCCCTCTCTCTCTCTCTAAAAAAAAAAAAAAAAAAAAAAAAGTGTAATTAGAAGCATTAGAAATGGTCATGTCAATGTAGCTAAAATCAAATACTAACTTTGGAACTTAGCTTCTGAGAGCTGATTTCTTGTTGTACCATTTCCTAAATATATGATCTCAGTCAAAGTAACTCATCTTCGTATGTCTTAGCTTCCTCATTTATAAAAAGAAGATTCCAATGATATTAATCAGGGGAGGTCCTTGTAAGAATTTACAAAACATCTCAGGAACTCAGTATAAGATTTGGCACATCACAATCATTCAAAATGCTATCATGTCTTGTTATTAATTATTTTATAGCTAATATTTAATAATTATTAAATCATTATTAAATTAATTACTGTATCATTTCAACTTAAAAGGACTGCAACACTGGTCTCTTCCTAATATATATATATTATATCTATCTCTCTTCCAAACACACATATTCAATGACTTGGCAGATGTTAATGACTTGACCAAATTTAGGAATAGCATGAAAGTAGGAAGTTAAGAAATGATGAAAGTGGATGAAATTATTTTTGTAACCAGGAACAATAAAAGAAATATACTTTTTAAAAAATTTATTTTTTATTTTCAGCATAACAGGATTCATTATTTTTGCACCACACCCAGTGCTCCATGCAATCCGTGCCCTCTATAATACCCACCACCTGGTACCCCAACCTCCGACCCCCCCGCCCCTTCAAAACCCTCAGATTGTTTTTCAAAGTCCATAGTCTCTAATGAATCACCTCCCCTTCCAATTTACCCCAACTCCCTTCTCCTCTCGAACACCCCTTGTCCTCCATGCTATTTGTTATGCTCCACAAATAAGTGAAACCATATGATAATTGACTCTCTCTGCTTGACTTATTTCACTCAGCATAATCTCTTCCAGTCCTGTCCATGTTGCTACAAAAGTTGGGTATTCGTCCTTTCTGATGGAGGCATAATACTCCATAGTGTATATGGACCACATCTTCCTTATCCATTCATCTGTTGAAGGGCATCTTGGTTCTTTCCACAGTTTGGCAACCGTGGCCATTGCTGCTATAAACATTGGTGTACAGATGGCCCTTTTTTTCATGACATCTGTATCTTTGGGGTAAATACCCAGGAGTGCAATGGCAGGGTCATAGGGAAGTTCTATTTTTAATTTCTTGAGGAATCTCCACACTGTTCTCCAAAGAGGCTGCACCAACTTGCATTCCCACCAACAGTGTAAGAGGGTTCCCCTTTCTCCACATCCTCTCCAACATGTTTTTTCCTGTCTTGCTAATTTTGGCCATTTTAACTGATGTAAGGTGATATTTCAATGTAGTTTTAATTTGAATCTCCCTGATGGCTAGTGATGATGAACATTTTTTCATGTGTCTGATAGCCATTTGTATGTCTTCATTGGAGAAGTGTCTGTCCATATCTTCTGCCCATTTTTTGATACTATTGTCTGTTTTGTGTGTGTTGAGTTTGAGGAGTTCATTATAGATCCTGGATATCAACCTTTTGTCTGTACTGTCATTTGCAAATATCTTCTCCCATTCTGTGGGTTGCCTCTTTGTTTTGTTGACTGTTTCCTTTGCTGTGCAGAAGCTTTTGATTTTGATGAAGTCCCAAAAGTTCATCTTTGCTTTTGTTTCCTTTGCCTTTGGAGACATATCTTGAAAGAAGTTGCTGTGGCTGATATCGAAGAGATTACTGCCTATGTTCTCCTCTAGGATTCTGATGGATTCCTGTCTCACATTGATGTCTTTTATCCATTTTGAGTTTATCTTTGTGTACGGTGTAAGAGAATGAATGGTAGAGTTTCATTCTTCTACATATAGCTGCCCAGTTTTCCCAGCACCATTTATTGAAGAGACTGTCTTTTTTCCACTGTATATTTTTTCCTGTTTTGTCGAAGATTATTTGACCATAGAGTTGAGGGTCCATATCTGGGCTTTCTACTCTGTTCCACTGGTCTATGTGTCTGTTTTTATGCCAGTACCATGCTTTCTTGGTGATCACAGCTTTGTAGTAAAGCTTGAAATCAGGTAACGTGATGCCCCCCGTGTTATTTTTGTTTTTCAACATTTCCTTAGTGATTCGGGGTCTCTTCTGATTCCATAAATTTTAGGATTATTTGCTCCAGCTCTTTGAAGAATACAGGTGGAATTTTGAAATATACTTTTTAAGAATTTTATTTATTTAATTATTTGAGAGAGAGAAAGAGAGCATGGGGTGAGGTGCAGGAGAAGAGGGACTAGCAGACTTTGAGCTGAGTGCAGAGTCCAACGTGGGGCTTGACCTCACAACCCTGACATTACCACCTGAGCCAAAATAAGAGTCAGACACTTAACCTATTACACCACCTAGGCACTCCAATTAAAGGAATCTTTTAAGGTAAAACATGTGGATATAGACGACAGTTACTTTTTTAAGGCCACAAAATAGCACCCTGCACATGTGATAAGGAATCTGGTAATTTAGTAGGCCAGCTGGCCTTAACAGGATCAATGAGATCTAGTGTTCCACGAGGTTATTCATTTACCTACAGCTTTAATTTGTATAACTTTATACAACTTTAATTTTGTACAACTTTGTACAACTTTAATTTATATAACTAATATAAAACACTGAGGAGTGTTTTCCCATGATTCAGTTAAGTGTAGTTTTCACAAGACAACTTCAGCCAGTGACTATATGGATATGCAAGCATCCAGTGCCCAACTTGAAAAGCATGCCTGTGTAAATAGAAGTAAATGGCAAAGCCCTTCTGGGAAGACTGTTGAGCCAAAGAGGGACTGAAATGACTGAGTGAGCAGACTAAATGGCAAGAATAAATTAATTTCCTTTCATTAATCTGATCCCAATACTTATCAATAAAAATATGTAGGGAAATATACCTATCAAGATAAATATGGCTGTTTTCATAATAAAATGCACTATTTCTTTTATATTATATAATATTGTGGAATATATCATTATATATAATATTGATATATAATGATATATCATTATATGTAATATTGATTTATAACTCCTAACATTATTATGTTTACACATAAGTAAACACTATGTAATAATATTTAAACATTATGAATATATACTCATAAAATATTAAATATATAATAGATATTATATATTATGAGTATATATACATTATATAGTATATAGAATTATTAGTTATTTAATACATACTCATATTTGTCACATGGTATAAATTTTATACCATTATAATTCTATATTCTATATTTATATATAATCCATATAGTAACTATTAATTCAATATATAATCTATAATAATTATATATAAATTGTATATTTTACTTATAAAGACATAATGCATGTCACCAAAAATGAATCTAATGACATATTTTTATCCAAGAATCACCTGTAGTTTTCTCTCAAAATGTTTACAGTACTTTTAGAAAATGTTGTCATACCTAAGTAAGCTAAAGAAGGTGTTTGTGTTTTTATAAAAAAAAACTGCAGAAGTTGTTCAAACTGACATTAACCATTTCAGATCTATAACAACAACAAAAATTGCATGTTGGAAGAGTAGAGAAACTGTTTTCACAGTGTCTCAAAATAACTTTTTCAAAATCTTACTTTAAAGGAATAGCAAAAATAGACCGAATTATATAACTGCTACTCAGAGGAACTAGTTTTATAGTTTTTCATTTCACTACACTTTACTTTTAGTGTTCAGATTTTTTTTTTCCACATATGGTGAAATGTCAATAAAGTCCAATGACAAGTAATAAAAGAATTCTAAAATATAATGGAATGTGTGTGTATTCATAGATTTATATGAATTCATGTAAACACACATGTATGCAGTACATGCATTTACATATATCCAATATGACTTTCCTCTTAAAATAGAAATAATAATTTCAGATGAACCAAACACCCTTATTTGCATGATGTTTTAATATTTATGAAAATTCAGTGAAATTTTAAATTACACTATATATGTTAATGAATATGCATAATGATTGGTACAGTGAAAATGGCTTTTGAAAACCATATGTAGGTGTCATAATAGAGGCAGATGTTAACATGAAAAAGAAACAGTATAAGTAACAATTTTGACATCTTCAAATTCCATCTTCATTTTTTTTTTAAAGATTTTATTTATGTATTTGACAGAAATCACAAGTAGTCGGAGAGGCAGGCAGAGAGAGAGGGAAGCAGGCTCCCTGCTGAGCAGAGAGCCCCATGCGGGACTCGATCCCAGGACCCTGAGATCATGACCCGAGCCTAAGGCAGCGGCTCAACCCACTGAGCCACCCAGGCGCCCTCCATCTTCATTTTTAAGTGACTTTTAACAACCAAGATTTGCATTTCTTTAAATTTTTTTTTTAAGTTGCTCCTGGTATATAAATTAAAAGTGAAATTGAAAATCTCACTTCATTTGTTTTTACTTTTTCTCTCATATGGATAAATAGCAGACCATAATACTCCCACTGTTCTCAATGTTTTTCCTGTCTCAGTATATCTATATAGTGTTTTTATGAACTAATAGAGGAATGAAAGTTTGAATAATTAAAATATTAAACACTATAATGAAAATATATTTGCATTAGTTCTTAATTTAATTTACTTAATGCAATTGAAAAGAATAACAGTCCGGCAGAAATGAAGATTTCCAATTTCCATCATACAAACTATTTTTTAAAGTTAATCTTCTAGTTTGCTGTTCAAAATTGAACCACCTTTTCTTATAGAAAATGCTATCAATAGAATTTAATTTTAAAAGCCAACCCATATTTTTCTATTATAAATTTCCAAAACTGAACATAGTATATTATCACTAGCATTACTGTGGCATATTGTATATAAGTGCCATTCATGTCACACTGTCAGACTGTGCTCACTAGAATACAAACTCTTTGATGACACATATTCCTAAGACATCATTGTATACACTATAATTTTTATAGGAAGAATGATTGAATGAATGAATGAATGAAATGTAGCACTGCACTGACAGGATTGCAAATTGAGGCTCCACAAATAATAGTGATTATGACAAAATTCTTCAGAACTCCTGTCCAGAACAAAAACCGTTCTCATGTTTCCTCAACCAATTGCTCTAGGAGAGTAATTGAGATTTCCACCCCACCCTAGTGAGAAGCCATTAGTGATAAATTCCATTTTCTGGGATTATGGGTTCCACTTGGCATGGAAGTTTTAAGAGGGTCAGCAGGTATGAGAAAGAACTGTGAGAAATAGAAGAAGGAAAAGAATCATATGACATAATCTCCAGACAACAACTTCTGTTAGGTGTGTTATCTTGGAAAGAGTGATATATTTCCCTTTTCAACACTCCATCGCACTACTGGGTTTTGAAATTTTATCTCCTACTACTCATCTCCCCAAACTAACAAAATTACACAAGGTCATATATATGAAGATCTTTCCTAAGATAGATCACCCTTAATCTTTTAATATTCAGTTAAACTTTACAAGAAAAAAAAATCTTTCAAGAAAAGAAAAGAAAAAAAAAAAAACCTAAGTTGGGACAATGATCATGACATCTAAACACAAAATTCTAATAAAATATTATCAGGAAAAAAACCTAGCCTTTGAGGAGCATTCCCTCATTAGAGTGTGATTGAGTGTCTCTGAGGATGAGAGACTGGAATGGGTCTGGAGATTATTTCTACTACAGGATCTTTCACAAACCAGTCAGCAGATACAAGACATGGACAGCAGGACCTAGGATTTCTGGGGAAGTATCTCAGGTTATAGGGTACTATGAGCATGGTGAAGCTGAAAGGGAAAAGGAGAAATGCTAAGTAATGGCAAGGAGAAGAAAGGTCTCCCAACTGTAAAGCCCAAATCCCAGCTGATTTTTCATATAGTCTAGGGCTTTGCTACATACAACCAGCAGATGCAGGCAAATTTTATTTGCTTTTTGCTTGATTATTTTAAAATAGTCTCTTTTGAGAGATTTCTTTGTAGGATTACATTAGTATGATTCCAATTTGTGTTGATAATGGGAAATGTATACTCATTTTTGATAAATGATCTTATCAGGGAACAAAATATCTCAATGATAGGAACATACATTTTCAGTTAAAACTTATTTAAGGATGCATGTCCATCATAGCTGTTTAGCAAAGGAATAACACTTTTGATTGAGTAGCAACTTTGATATTATGCTTAGAAAAAGCATTTAGGAAGACAGCAGGATTAATAGTCAACACATTCCTCTATACTGGCTGACTAAATCCCCAAACTTCACCATGATAGCTCTGACATTCTTGGGGCCTCATAACTCAATCATTATGGAAATTCAACAGGGAAAGATAATAATACTAATGATGACTTCAGCTCACTGATCATCTCAAGCATTTTAGCCCTGCATATGTACTAATCCTTGCATATATGAAATAAGTGGATTTATATCTCTTTTACACATAAGAAGGCTTTATAAAAGAAGGAGAGAAGTTTTGTATGTCCTAAAGCAAGTAATGACATAATCAGGATTTCAAAATGCTGTTTTTGTTTTATCAGTGGGCAATCTCCTTGGACCTCAGTTTTCTTTTTTTTTCCCCCTTTAAAGATGTATTTATTTATTTATTTATTCATTCATTCATTCATTGTATTTATTTGAGAGAGAGAGAGAGAGAGCGAGAGCGAGAGCACAGTGAGCAAGAACAGGAGTCAGGGGAGAGGGTCAGAGGGAGGAGAAGCTGGCTCCCGACTAAGCAGGGAGCACAATGCAGGACTTAATCCCAGGACCCTGGGATCATGACCTAAGCTGAAGGCAGATGCTTAACCCACTGAGCCACCCAGGGGCCCCTGTACATCAATTTTCAAAGCATTAAATGAAATCTAAAATTCAGTCTCATAACAATCAATCTCATACAGTTTCCATAAAGATTTAAAGCTTCATGCATTCCCTAAGTGCAAAGTAAAAGTTCTGTCAAAGGTAGTTATTTGCAGGATTAGAAATTACTCTTTTATGATCAAGTGGTCAGGTTTAGTACAGCAAATTTTAGCATTTGTGGTATATTCCTATATCCTTCTCTGAACTAAAATGTTACTTTGGAGAGAAAAGAGAAAATAAAAAGTAACTTTTCACAATAAATTTGCTTTTGAGTTAAATGGATTGATGTTATAGAATAAGCAAAGCTATTATTGCTTAATATAGCAATAAATGTAGAGCTTTATAATAACTGTGAGCCTGTCACTTCTCCCTAGAGACTATTTCATAACCACATAAGGTATAAAAACAAATATTTCTAAAGAGTGAAAATTGCTTAGAAACATTAACATCCAAGGTACATTATTTAAGTAAAATAGAAGTTTTTATTCATGTAGTATTTATTCATATAACAGTGAAAAACTGATCATTGTACAATTTTGACTGTCAACAAGGATTAATAGTATTCCATAATTATGTGAGTGAAAATACTGCTGAATTCACCATTCAATTTGAAGTTAAACATACAGAGCATTATGAATATTTCTATTATGAAACAATGTAAAACTAGATTCCCAATTTTCCCCTATGGCTGCTGACTGAGCTCATTGACAGGTTCTGTAAATTGGTAATCAGTCTTCTAATATAAACTCAATATGACATACAGTGCCGGATCTTATTTTTCCCCCTTTTTAAAGGTATTGCTTTAACCTGAAGGATATTTTGCAGATTGCAATTCAGAAATTCTTTATGACTTCATCTTGGAGTTTTGCTATAATGCTGTACTGTATACAGGTAATCAAAAATGTTTGCATACTTTGGATATAAACTAATCAAAATACCTAGGAAGCATGTTAACAAGCACACCTGTTATCATTAGTAGACTTATTCACTAATTTTATATGATTAGCACAATCAAATTAAAAGGTGAAAACATACGATGATAGCACTCTTTTTATAATGTATGGGTAATTATTAGTATAAATAGTATTAGTAGCAGTTATAAAAATAAATTCTGAGGAGCTATATAAGTTTATATGACAACAGTACCTTCATTCAAAAGAGGAGTCTTTACAGGGATGCAGTAAGGCTTTTGTATGCATTCTCATTTATTTTCATGTAAGTCCACAAACAGACTTGAAGCAATGCATCATGAACTATCTTTCAGCTCCCCTTTTCCTACAGTGCTGAGGTATCTGTTTTCAATCTTAACTGTTTCTTCACTTTTATTTATTCCAGAAAATAATTTGCGTGTCTTTATTGTTGTTTGGTGTTTCAGATATTTATTAATTTTCAAATATTAACTCACAGGATAAGTCTATACTGCTTCTATATGGCTGACTTACTTATTTGCTTACTCCTACCCTAGATCTTGATAGGTAAAACCAAAAATGATTTCATACATGTATGTCATAAATAGTGTCTTTGCTTTGGGGCTTCTGGAGGATAAAATGGGAGATATTTTAAACTACTAATGATATTCAGCTTTACACTAAGTATATGTAGGCCATGTGATAAGTACTAGTATTAAATATAGTACATTAGAGTTTGTGATTTCAACAGAATGAAAATGCTACACAGGTTTCATCCTAACTCCAACAGTATAGATAAATATGTTAGTTACAGATGCACAGTATTATAGTACAATTTTTTTTTTAAGATTTATTTATCTATTTGTGGTGGGGGTAGGGGCAGATGAGAGAATCTTCAAGCAGACTCCTTGCTGAGCTTGAACCCTCATGTGGGGCTTCACTGGGGGCTCAATCCCGCTACCCATCAGAGCATGATTGAGCTGAAACCAAGAGTCGAACCCTTAACCAACTGAGCTGCCCAGGCACCCCTATAATACAATTTACTAATGTTCATGCAAAATAATGAAAACTGAAGAATAGAAGTGTTCCTTAACTTTCAAATTGAAGAGACATGTTAACCAATGAGGACTAATGCTAAGTTTGGAAATAGATGTTGGGATGCAGTTGGAAGCAGAAGTTACACAGAAGTGGAATTAGGAATCAGCCAGAAATGAGAGAATGAAGCAAACAATCTCAGTTGAGGTGTCAGACAAGAGTGGGTTGGAGACGTAACACTATTTGGCATCATACTATGGGTAATAGTTGGGGCGGAAAAGATTATAAAGAGAAAGAAAATTTCCTGAGACCATGGATGATGCTTCCTGCACTTGGGCTGTTTTATATGCATACCTCCTCAGAGTCTTCAACTTTTCCAGGATGAATTACTACGAAAAGTAATTATTTTAAGATGTCATTGGCTTTATTGTTGGGCTCTTGAAAACTTTTAATATTCCCCTTAATATTTTTACCAGGAAATTGAGCCTTCATCTTAAATTAAGACAATTAAGTATAGTCAATTTTGATATTGATTGTGATTAGTTAGAAATAAGGATCAATCATCTTTGATTATAGGAATACAGATTGAGCAAGTTCTAAATAACAAAAAGTGTTAAATTTAACACTATGAGAAAGCCAAATGTTTTGGATCAATATAAAACTTCCATTTCCAACAGCACAAACCTCTTAATCTTCATGAACATGACAACAAACTTTATTCATATCAAAATTAAAGGTCAGTGAAGCACTTTATGAGCACAGACTGACATCAACACTAACATTTCTAATCCTTATGTGTTCTTAAAAGCAGGAAAATCTGAGTTTTATGCCTGACATGTCAACTGAAAATACAGTAGAATGAGAAAGGAAACATTTTGCCAATCATAATGAAATTTTAAGTGATTCTAATATATGCTATTTTAGCTTTAAAATGAAGTTGATGGGAGCACCTGACTGGCTCTGTCAGTAGATCACACGACTCTTAATTTCACACTGGTGAATTCAAGTCCCACATTGAGCATAAAGCTTACTTTAAAAAAAAAAAAAGGGAGGGGATATATAAGTAAATGAAATGAAATTAATGACTAGCAATCCTTTCCATGTGAATGAAAAGGCTAAACTGTAAGTTGCAAAATTTCTTCAGGAAAAAAAATGGCTTTAATTAGCCATTTAGACTTGGAAAGAAGGAAAAATACAAGATTTTTTATAAACAGTTTTCTAGATTTTCTATTCTAGATTTTATAGTGGAAGAAAGGAAGCTTCTTTGCTACTCTGTTCCATGTGATTTGATTCAGTTTGGCCCAATTTGATTACAGTCTCTTGCCTGATGGAATCAACTCTGTTTCAAAGGAGACAAAATGTATATTTCTTTTATTAGCTATATATATGGCTGTTAGCTCTAATCCTAGTTAATGCAGAAAAACAAGAGTCAGTAACTTGCTGTCAGTTCCATGTTTAATCCATGGGTTGCAAGAATGCAACAGGGCTACACATAATTATTTAATTATCATTTAGGGAATTTTCATGATTTTATCCCCTATGAGAGTAAATTAATATATAACTTCTCACTCACATTTTGGAGCTAGATTACTGGGAGCTCATAAATTGAGAGTTTGCCTGAGCAAAGTTGAATCTGACATGGATTTAATTGGTCAGGTACATGGATCAGGCATTAATGTTTTATTTAAGTTTATCACATGACTCTGATGAGCAGTCAGTGCTGAGAACTGGATAAAAACTTTAGTAAAATTTTATTTTTATTCCATGTGCTGTCACAGTAAAAAAAAACCCTTCTTTTTCTTTCCTTATAAAAATTTTCACAGTATTGGTAAAAAAGAGAGAGAGAAAGAGAGATATTAAAATTAATTCTTAGGAAGTCTTCAGTAAGAGAGCTGCTGATGTCTTTAATGAGATCCCAAATTTGAAACAGATAATGAGACACAATTGCTCATCATTACACAGTAAAAATAAGCCAGTAAACCAACTGTTTTTTAACGGGTTACATTACCAGAGGAGGTGATTTTGGCCCATCGTGTGTCATATAATTAAATTTTGAAAACACTTGAGAACATCCCTTTGGAAGCTACAGATTGTAATACCCCAGGAATTTGTTTCCTCAACAACCAACAAAGGAGCAAAAAAGAAAGGAGAAGAAGAACTTACCAATATATGTATTTTCAGAAAATTACTGGATGCTAGTTCTCCTCAAAACAACATGCAAAGCTGTCATTAGTGGTAATAGAAACTGTGTATGCATATGGAATTTGAAGAGGCTATACAATCAAAGTGTCTTGAATATTATGCAATATTTTATATGATGTTTCTTGTACAGCTTTAGTTAGGAAATGTAAGATTCAAATGGAATTGCCAACTATAAAACACATCATATTGTAAACACATGTTGTTAATTATAAAAGAAACAGGAAGAAATTGTAAAGGTAATTTAGGAGAACGGTCATATATAATCTGAAATCCTCCACTAAGGTTGAAAAATGTGTGTGGCATTTTCTGTTTAGAAATTAAAAGTAATAGCTAATCAATTTATTTTCTGATTCAGACCCACTTAGGACAAAAAGGTACACATACAATTTGTGCCACCACCACACACATAATCCTATTCTATTTAACAATTATATCTGAGGTTTTGCTTTGTTTAATATTTATAACAGTTACTAAATAATAGATAATGCTGATATATTAACATATTAAATTTACTAAATCATTTACTCATAAAATTTCATTGTATTGTAACTGAATAGTTACTATGAGGATTGGAGAACACAAAAGAACTGTTCCTAATCTCAAAAATAAACAAAAAAATATGCCTAAGTATGAATGGCTGTTAAAACAAATAGAAGTGATTGGTCCAACACATCCTAAGAGCTATTTGCATTTCATTTAAAAGATGGAAAAAAGGTATCTAACTGAGAATGAGATTTAGGAATAGTAACTATATATATGTATATATACAATATGTATATAATAAGAAATAAATATATGTGTATATATAATAATCTATGACTCCTCCCCAATAATCTAGATATCTGATATTTTCTTTATGAGTGATTTTCAGGAATATGCTATATTTAAAAAAAGCAAAATAACTACAAGCAAATATATGGACATATAGACTTATTTTCAAATAATAAAGATTAAATCATTGCATTAAATTTTCCTTTTCATTAAAAAAGAAAGATCCAGTGGGGAGGAGTCAAGATGGTGGAGAAGTAGCAGGCTGAGACTATATCAGGTAGCAGAAGATCAGCTAGACAGCTTAACAAACGATTGTAAACACCTACAAATCCAACGGGAGATCAAAGAGAAGAACAGAAATTCTAGAAACAGAAAATCGACCACTTTCTGAAAGGTAGGACCGCAGAGAGGTAAATCCAAAGAAATGGAAAGATAGACTGCCGGGGGAGGGGCCAGCTCCCGGCAAATGGCAGAGCAACGTAGCACAAAATCAAGACTTTTAAAAGTCTGCTCCACGGAGGGACATTGCTCCAGAGGCTAAACCGGGGTGAAATCCACGCAGGGCCAGTGTGGCCCTAGGTCCCACAGGGTCATAGAAGGATTGGGTGTGTCTGAGTGTTAAAGAGCTTGCAGGTATTAGACCGGGAGAGCCCTCTACAGAGACAGAGCCGAAGAGTGAGCTCTCAGCTCGGGGTTACCTTGAACTGGTCGCAGGCTGGGTGAGCTTGGAGCGTGGCCAGAGGCCAGGGAGATGGGAGTGATTGGGATTTTTTCTCTGAGGGTGCACTAAAAAGTGGGACCCTGAGCTCTCGGCTCCTCTGGGCAGGAGACTGGGAGGCCGCCATTTTACTTCTGTCCTCTGAACTCTACAGAAAGCATTCAGGGGACAAAAGCTCCTGAAAGTGAACCCGAGCAGATTACTTAGCCCGGCCCCTGGAAAGGACGGTGCAATTCTGCCTCAGGCAAAGACACTTGAGAATCATGACAACAGGCCCCTCCCCCAGAAGATCAACAAGAAATCCAGCCAAGACAAAGTTCACCTACCAAAGAGAGCAGCAGAATTCCAGTGGAGGAGAAAGCAAAGCACGGAAATCATGGCTTTCTCTCAATGATTCATTGGTCTTGTGGTTATTTTAATTTTTTTTAATTTTTTTGGTTTTACGCTATTTTTTTAACTTTTACCCTTTTCATTTTTTTTTCAACTTTTTATTTTTTATAAACCCTTTTCATTTTTAACGTTTTTAAACTAGTTTATCTAATAAATATATATATGTATTTTTTCTTTTTTATATTTTTATTTGTTTTCTTTTTTTTAATTAAATTTATTTATTTTCAGCATAACAGTATTCAATATTTTTGCACCACACCCAGTGCTCCATGCAATCCGTGCCCTCTATAATACCCACCACCTGGTACCCCAACCTCCCACCCCCCCTCCACTTCAAATCCCTCAGATTGTTCTTCAGAGTTCATAGTCTCTCATGAATCACCTCCCCTTCCAATTTACCCCAACTCCCTTCTTCTCGCTAACTCCCAATGTCTTCCATGCTATTTGTTATGCTCCACAAATAAGTGAAACCATATGATAATTGACTCTCTCTGCTTGACTTATTTCACTCAGCATAATCTCTTCCAGTCCCATCCATGTTGCTACAAAAAAAATTTTTTTTTCCTGAACTTCTTTTTATCCTCTTTCTCCCTCCCACGATTTGGGGTCTCTTCTGATTTGGTTAAAGTGCATTTTCCTGGGGTCTTTGCCACCCTTTCAGTATTTTATTTGCTCCTTCATAAACTCTTATCTGGAAAAAATGACAAAATGGAAAAATTCACCACAAAACAAAAGAACAAGAGGCAGTACTGAAGGCTAGGGACCTAATCAATACAGACATTGGTAATATGTCAGATATAGAGTTCAGAATGACAATTCTCAAGGTTCTAGCCGGGCTCGAAAAAGGCATGGAAGATATTCGAGAAACCCTCTTGGGAGATATAAAAGCCCTTTCTGGAGAAATAAAAGAACTAAAATCTAATCAAGGTGAAACCAAAAAAGATATTAATGAGGTGCAATAAAAAATGGAGGCTCTTACTGCTAGGATAAATGAGGCAGAAAAACGAATTAGTGATATAGAAGACCAAATGACAGAGAATAAAGAAGCTGAGCCAAAGAGGGACAGACAGCTACTGGACCATGAGGGGAGAATTTGAGAGATAAGTATATCATAAGACAAAATAACATTAGAATAATTAGGATACCAGAAGAAGAAGAAAGAGAGAGGGGAGCAGAAGGTATATTGGAGAGAATTATTGTAGAGAATTTCCCTAATATGGCAAAGGGAACAAGCATCAAAATCCAGGAGGTGCAGAGAACCCCCCTCAAAATCAACAAGAATAGGTCCACACCCCATCACCAAATAGTAAAATTTACAAGTCTTAGTGACAAAGAGAAAATCCTGAAAGCAGCCTGGGAAAAGAAGTCTGTAACATACAATGGTAAAAACATTATATTGGCAGCGGAATTATCCACAGAGACTTGGCAGGCCAGAAAGAGCTGGCATGATATATTCAGAGCACTAAACGAAAAAAAAAACATGCAGCCAAGAATACTATATCCAGCTAGGCTATCATTAAAAATAGAAGGAGAGATTAAAAGCTTCCAGAACAAACAAAAACTGAAAGAATTTGCAAACACCAAACCAGCTCTACAGGAAATATTGAAAGGGGTCCTCTAAGCAAAGAGAGAACCTAAAAGTAGTAGATCAGAAAGGAACAGAAACAATATACAGTAACAGTCACCTTACAGGCGATACAATGGCACTAAATTCATATCTCTCAATGGTTACCCTGAATGTAAATGGGCTAAATGCCCCAATCAAAAGACACAGGGTATCATAATGGATTAAAAAAAAAACAAAACCCATCAATATGTTGCCTACAAGAAACTCATTTTAGACCCGAAGACACCTCCAGATTTTAAGTGAGGGGGTGGAAAATAATTTACCATGCTAATGGACATCAGAAGAAAGCTGGGGTGGCAATCCTTATATCAGATCAATTAGATTTTAAGCCAAGACTATTATAAGAGATGAGGGAAGGACACTATATCATACTCAAAGGGTCTGTCCAACAATAATATCTAACAATTTTAAATATCTATGCCCCTAACGTGGGAACAGCCAACTATATAGATCAATTAATAACAAAATCAAAGAAACACATCGACAATAATACAATAATAGTAGGGGGCTTTAACACTCTCCTCACTGAAATGGACAGACCATCCAAGCAAAAGATCAACAAGGAAATAAAGGCCTTAAATGACACACTGGACCAGATGGACATCACAGATATATTCAGAACATTTCATCCTAAAGCAACAGAATGCACATTCTTCTCTAGTGCACATGGAACATTCTCCAGAATAGATCACGTCCTGGGTCATAAATCAGGTCTCAAAAGATCAAAAGATTGGGATCATTCCCTACATATTTTTAGACCACAATGTTCTGAAGCTAGAGCTCAATCACAAGAGGAAATTTGGAAAGAACACAAATACATGGAGTCTAAACAGCATCCTTGTAAAGAATGAATAAGTCTACCAGGAAATTAAAGAAGATTTGAAAAAATTCATGGAAACAAATGATAATGAAAACACAATGCTTCAAAATCTGTGGACACAGCAAAGGCAGTCCTGAGAGGAAAATATATAGCAGTACAAGCCTTTCTCAAGAAACAAGAAAGGTCTCAGGTACACAACCTAACCCTACACCTAAAGGAGCTGGAGAACAAACAACAAAGAAAGCCTAAACGCAGCAGGAGAAGAGAAATCATAAAGATCAGAGCAGAAATCAATGAAATAGAAACCAAAAAAACAATAGAACAAATCAATGAAACTAGGAACTGGTTCTTCGAAAAAATTAATAAGATTGATAAACCCCTAGCCACACTTATCAAAAAGAAAAGAGAAAGGACCCAAATAAATAAAATCATGAATGAAATAGGAGAGATCACAACTAACACCAAAGAAATACAGACAATTATAAGAACATACTATGAGCAACTCTATGCAAACAAATTTGACAATCTGGAAGAAATGGATGCATTCCTAGAGGCATATAAACTACCACAACTGAACCAGAAAGAAATAAAAAACTTGGACAGACCCATAACCAGTAAGGAGATTGAAACAGTCATCAAAAATCTCCAAACAAACAAAAGCCCAGGGCCAGATGGCTTCCCAGGGGAATTCTACCAAACGTTTAAAGAAAAACTAATTCCTAATCTCCTGAAACTGTTCCAAAAAATAGAAATGGAAGGAAAACTTCCAAACTCATTTTATGAGGCCAGCATCACCGTGATCCCAAAACCAGACAAGGATCCCATCAAAAAAGAGAATTACAGACCAATATCCTAAATGAACACAGATGCGAAAATTCTCACCAAAATACTAGCCAATAGGATTCAACAGTACATTAAAAGGATTATTCACCACCACCAAGTGGGATTTATTCCAGGGCTGCAAGTTTGGTTCAATATCCACAAATCAATCAATGTGATACAACACATTAATAAAAGAAAGAACAAGAACCATATGATACTCTCAATAGATGCTGAAAAAGCATTTGACAAAGTATAGCATCCCTTCCTAATCTAAACTCTTCAAAGTATAGGGATAGAGGGCACATACCTCAATATTATCAAAGCCATCTATAAAAAACCCACTGCAAATATCATTCTCAATGGAGAAAAAGTGAAAGCTTTTCCGCTAAGGTCAGGAACACGGCAGGGATGTCCATTGTCACCACTGCTATTAAACAGAGTACTAGAAGTCCTAGCTTCAGCCATAAGACAACCAAAAGAAATTAAAGGCATCCAAATTGGCAAAGAATAAGTCAAACTATCATTCTTCACAGATGATATGATGCTATATGTGGAAAACCCAAAAGACCCCACTCCAAAACTGCTAGAACTTGTACAGGAATTTAGTGAAGTGTCAGGATATAAAATCAATGCACAGAAATCAGTTGCATTTCTCTACATCAACAAGACAGAAGAAAGAGAAATTAGGGAGCCAATCCCATTTACAATTGCACCCAAAACCATAAGATACCTAGAAATAAACCTAACCAAAGAGGCTAAGAATCTATACTCAGAAAACTATAAAGCACTCATGAAAGAAACTGAGGAAGACACAAAGAAATGGAAAAATGTTCCATGTTCCTGGATTTGAAGAACAAATATTGTGAAAATGTCTATGCTACCTATATGAATCTACATATTTAATGTAATCCCTATCAAAATCCCACCCGTTTTTTTCAAAGAAATGGAACAAATAATCCTAAAATTCATATGGAAGCAGAAAAGACTTCGAATAGCCAAAGGAATATTGAAAAAGAAAGCCAAAGTTGGTGGCATCACAATTCCAGACTTCAAGCTTTATTACAAAGCTGTCATCATCAAGACAGCATGGTACTGGCAAAAAAGCAGACACACAGATCAATGGAACAGAATAGAAAGCCCATAAATGGACCATCAACTCTATGGTCAACTAATCTTTGACAAAGCGGGAAAGAATGTCCAATGGATAAAAGACAGCCTCTTCAATAAATGGTGTTGGGAAAATTGGATGGCCACATGCAGAAAAATGAAATTGGACCATTTCCTTAAGACAGCCTCTTCAATAAATGGTGTTGGGAAAATTGGATGGCCACATGCAGAAAAATGAAATTGGACCATTTCCTTATACCACACACGAAAATAGATTCAAAATGGACAAAGGACCTCAATGTGGGAAAGGAATCCATCAAAATCCTTGAGGAGAACATAGGCAGCAACCTTTTCGACCTCAGCCGCAGCAACATCTTCCTAGGAACATTGCCAAAGGCAAGGGAAGCAAGGGCAAAAATGAACTATTGGGATTTCATCAAGATCAAAAGCTTTTGCACAGCAAAGGAAACAGTTAACACCACCAAAAGACAACTGACAGAATGGGAGAAGTTATTTGCAAATGACATATGAGACAAAGGGCTAGTGTCCAAAATCTATAAAGAACTTATCAAACTCAACACCCAAAGAATAAATAATCCAATCAAGAAATGGGCAGAAGACATGAACAGACATTTCTGCAAAGAAGACATCCAGATGGCCAACAGACACATGAAAAAGTGCTCCATATCACTCGACATCAGGGAAATACAAATCAAAACCACAATGAGATATCACCTCCCACCAGTCAGAATGGCTAAAATTAACAAGTCAGGAAATGACAGATGCTGCCAAGGATGGGGAGAAAGGGGAACGCTCCTACACTGTTGGTGGGAATGCAAGCTGGTGCAACCACTCTGGAAAACAGCATGGAGGTTCCTCAAAAAGTTGAAAATAGAACTACCCTATGATAGATACTAGGAAATAGATAGATAGATAGATACTAGAAGATAGATAGATAGATAATAGAACTATCCAGCAATTGCACTACTGGGTTTTTAACCTAAAGATACAAACATAGTGATCCAAAGGGGCACATGCACCCGATGTGTAGACATAGCAGCAATGTCTACAATAGCCAAACTATGGAAAGAAACTAGATGTTGATCAACAGATGACTGGATAAAGAAGAGTGGTATATATACATACAATGGAATACTATGCAGCCATCAAAAGAAATGAAATATTGCCATTTGCGACGACATGGATGTAACTAGAGGGTATCATGCTTAGTGAAATAAGTCAACCGGAGAAAGATAACTATCATATGATCTCCCTAATATGAGGAGTGGAGATACAACGTGGGAGGTTAGGGGGGTAGGAGAAGAATAAATGAAACAAGATGGGATAGGGAGGGAGACAAACCATAAGTGACTCTTAATCTCACAAAAACAAACTGAGGGTTGCTGGGAGGAGGGGGGTCAGGAGAGGGGGGTGGGGTTATGGACATTGGGAAGGTTATGTGCTATTGTGGGTGCTGTGAAGTGTTTAAACCTGGCGTTTCACAGACCTGTACCTCTGGGGATAAAAATACATTGTGTATTTATAAAAAAAATTAAAAATTAAAAATTTTTAAAAAAAGAAAAGAAAGAAAGATCTGGGGTGCCTGGGTGGGTTAAGCCACTGCCTTCAGCTCAGGTCATGATCTCAGGGTCCTGGAATTGAGCCCTGCATTGGGCTCTCTGCTCAGCAGGGAGACTGCTTCCCCCTCTCTGCCTGCCTCTCTGCTTATTTTTGATCTCTCTCTCTGTCAAATAAATAAATAAAATTTTTTAAAAAAAGATCCATATGTTATAGACAATTAAGAAATATCTTAAGAAAGTACAAAGTTAAGATACAATATCTAGAGAATATCATTATTAACATGCCAGTATAATATTTTTTCAACCCAGATTTTATAACTATAAATTTGTCTTTATGTAACTGAAATTACACTTACATCCTAATTTTCCACTTTATATTATTTTTAATATAGTATCAGGCCATTAAACATTTTTTGTTTCTATGTGATAATATTAATGAATATTATTATATTGTGTGTACACCATAACTCATTTCATTAATGTTAAAGTTTTATACTGCTTCCAATTTCTGCTATGTGAATAATGCTAGAACTGATAATGCTGGGTAAATTTTCTACATTTTTAGTGATTGATTTTGTACAGATATCTAAAATTAAAATTTTTTAATGAAGGAAAACAATTGTGTCTGAGCAGTCTCCTATGCAGAAAGGGAAACAAGCCTATGGGGACCAGCCTCATTTCTTCTCTGTTAGGTTTATCTTGTTAGATATATTATGCCTCTCTACTTTGAAATTACTTATTCACTAATTATGAATTTCTGTATAAACTCATAGAAGTGCATTTAAGTGTCCAAAAAAAGCACATTTCTATGAATTTATCCTCATAAAATTTTAATTTATATTTTGAGGTGATAATACAGATAAATAGAGATTGATCACTGTTTCTACTTGGTTACAGATTTTAATTTTCATCAAATAAAAATTGCCTCATTTACCTTAATAAATATTTTTTACCCATTATTTATTGTCAATCTACATTGTATTTTTGTTTGGCTATTTTTTAATCTGTCCACAAATTTTACAAACACATACTACCCACTCTTTCAATCTCTCCTCAATACCAATAGTTTTGTCATTGTTTTAGTTAAAATAATGAAGATGATGGTACCACATAAAGCATACATTTCTGAGGGCATTATTTGTCCTCCATGGTATTTTGTGACAATCCACTGTGCATCAACAGAATTTTTAATGACCTGGGCTGAAGGCAGACGCTTAACCCACTGAGCCACCCAGGCATCCCTAGGCTTTTACAATATTTTTATATTTTTATAAATATATTTATTTATAAAATATTTTTAGAAGTACACCTAATTTAGTCACATTAATAATTATTGTAAATGTTTAAACCTGTACTTAATTGATTTCAAGTCTTACAGCAGCATGTAAACTATGACCATATGATTTCACTCACATGTGAAATTTAAGAAACAAAAGAAAAGAAAAAGAGAGAGAGAGAGAGGCAAACCAAGCAACAGAATCGTAACTCTAGGTAACAAACTGATGGTTACCAGAGGGAAGGTGGGTGGGAGGGATGGGTGAAATAAGTGCACACTCATAATGAGCACTGGGTGCTGTATAGATGTGTTGAATTACTAAATGTACACCTAAAACTAATATTGCACTTATGTTAACTAACTGAAATTTAAATAAAAACTTAAAAAATAGTATGACTTTTAAGTTCTGTATCACTATTTATAATATACAAATATATTTTACAAACATGATGTTACTTTTCCTGATTTTTTGCGAATATCGTTCATTATGATGTCTTTATTTGTGCAAACTTACGTGGGTTCAGAATTCTGTAGTCAAAAATCTGTGACCCTTAAAAACACATAGAATTGGTCTTCTTACTTTTCATTACAATATAAGAGAGCTGGATGACTAGCTCTTATTTTTTAGTTAACATAAATATTTTCTTTCTGGATATTTGCACATTGTACTTTCAGCATTAACTTTAAAGGTTATAACTAAATCTGCATTTTTAAAATAATTCTTATTCACTGAAGCTATTATTCTGCTTAGGGCTATTATCTTAAATATGCCCTTTTCTTAAATTTAATAATATTTTCTTCAAAACATCTTAATTTTTTTTATGTTATCTGATATCTTTTATAGGACACCTATAATTTTTAACATGAATCTCTCTTTCCTGGTTTAGTGTTAGTTTTAATTCTTTTTTCAATTCTAAAATTTTCTTTCTCTTTCATCTGTTATATGAAAACTTCTTATATTTATCTTCCTCATCCCATGACATGCCTTCTCTTACTGCCTCCAGTGTACATCTGACTCTTCCTATTAAATTTTACTACTACTTTAATTTTCTCCTTTTGATTTCGGCCATCCATTTATTATACATGTCACTCTGGGGTGTTTTTGTGCCAGTTTTAAACACAATAGTGTTTTGTGCCAGTTTATAGAAGGTATAGGAGTTTGCACTTTTAAGATAATTATTTTTTTCTAAGCTTTTACTCTATTCTATGGCAGAAATATTCTAAACATCTTTTTCTCAGTATCCAAGAGACCAAAAACTCATGTTTTCTGTTCCTTGCAGAATCTTTTCAAAGACAGTTAAGATTTGCCTAGGTTTTAAATAACAACAACAACAAACAACAACAAAATATGTTTTGCAATTTGCCTTTTCCCAGCAAACATTGGGGCCACTAGAGCCTTCGGGTAGTTCATTAGTGTACACTTACAATCTGTCTGCTTCATATATAGATATAGATATAGATATAGTCATACTGTTGGCAGCTACAACAATAAGATAAGATCACTCTCTAAGCTGTTAGATTCTTTAATAACTCTTTAAAGTCAGATTGGATGTGAAGGTCTTCACTGTGCAACACAGTACATGAAAGATGCACATACAGGCATAATTGACCCCTGGCCCCTTCCTATCTAACCAAGTTTATAAACATTCCTGAAATAAAAACACATTCAGAATGCAAGGTCTGGAAACTTTACTACCTCATCCCAACATAATAATGTATTCTGGGATTTGTAAAACTGTAGTTTTTGAGTGAAGTGAGAAATGAATAGAAAGGGCAGCGAGTGCAGAAAAGCAGAAGGCACATCTCTTGATTTCCTGAGTATGATTTTTTCTAAACAGATTATGATTATTAAAGATTTCATTTATTTACTTGATCGAGACGTGAGAACACAAGTAGGTAGAGCGGCAGGCAGAGGGAGAAGGAGGAGCAGACTCCCCGCTGAGTGGGCTCAGGACCCTGGTGTCAGGACCCAAGCAGAACGCAGACACTGAATGAGTGAGCTACCCAGGTGCCTCTCCTGAGTGTGACTTAAAATCTGTTGCTATCTGTGGTTTTTCTTCTTTCCAATTATATTAATGGACTTTAATTTGTATTTTCTAACTTGTAAGCCCAGTACTTTATATGACATTTAAATGTGATTAGCCCTTTTATTCACAATCTCAGGAACCAAAATAGGCATGATTGCTAATTTGCTTATGACATGAGAACAGAGAACCTTCTCACTAAAAATCCTCATTCTATAGGAATTATTATATATAGACTATATACCAAAATAGCTGTCACTTGTCCCTCTATATTAAATAGCTGTCAATTGTCCCCTTAGATACACTTACCAGTGGGCTGCCTTATACTACAGATTGGCAAATATGAGGCACCAGAAGGAGGTCCTGAGGCCAGAAGAAGAGGGAGTTCAGGATATTTGTTTTCTCAGCTGCCTCCCCAGCAGGTGACCATCGGTTTTTAATATTATCTTTTAATGGCTATAGCTTCTGCCTGATGGCTCTTACCACACAGCTTTCTTTTGTGTTATGAGCCTGAGAATATCCCCCATCCCCTACTTTTCTCACCCCATCCATACATTTATAAATAACCCTTTCATTAAAATGTCCTTAAACTACTCAATTTGAATGTGTCATAAATTTCATGACATGAACTCAATTGATGCACCTACTTAGAGAAAGAATATGCTACCTGGAAATAAGAGTCATTGCCATTTAGAAACTATGTGTTCTGGTCAAATTGCTTACTATTACATAGCGTGTTTTTTCATCTGTAGCTACGTCTCATAACACCTACTTGTGATAATGTGTGAAGAAAAGTGCACATAAAGTGCTTGGGACATAGAAGGCATCAGATATATGGTATCTGGTATTATTTTTAGCTTTCACTGGCCAAATAATCTAGTATCTAAAAATAAAAAATAACTGTATGTGCATATATGTAAGGAGATATAGTACTATTAGTGGCTCTATAGAACTTTTATTGGTTCTTTAATACTACTACAAACACAAAAGCATATGAAATAACATTTAGTGTCAAGAATACATAAGTTTAATACACATGATACTTTGTAATTTTTAATGTCACCTTATGCTATAGAATAAAATGCAAAACTGCTGTGAAAATTAAATGCCACAAAATAACAACAGGAAAATGGGCAGTGTTAAGCTTCATAACATATTTTCTAACTTACACCTCCCCCTATATATGACAAATGTATTAAGTTGTTGCTCTTTTTCATTTTCCTTGTATAATGATTTTCAGTAATGGATCAAACTGGTTTATTATAGCTGAGATTTCACAATGTGATATAAATTTTTTCCTTCCTGCAGTACTATCTCTTTCCAATCATTTCTAGGCCTGAACCACTTCTGAAACATTTACAACTCAAAATAACAATATTATGACATTGGCATTAGGTTTAGTCAATAAATGTATTGTAAACTTAAATATTAGTATTGACATGGGTTCTATTAATATGTGTTATAGTTCCATGGGATGCATGAACAGAGCTTTGATTTTTCCACTTCTGAATTTCAGTATTACTAGGTGTTGAAGATCTTTTTCAACTTCATAGCTGATTTGGCTCCCAACATCCTCTCACTATTGTAATCTTAAATAACGTGCATATGTTCTAAATCTTCAATCTAAACACACTTTATGTTAGGAATCTTTTAAAGAGTAAAATGCATATAAAATATTTTAGTATATAGTACCATTCTTATAAAATTTATGAATTTTAAAAATTTAATGAAAACAATTTCATTTATATCATAAAAGTACCACAAAATCATAAAAATACCTAAGAAAAAATGCTTTCTCTAAGTTCTTATTATATAATACTTTCTTTCACTTTAGGTAAGAAGATTAAGGGGAGACCCAGAAGTTAGAATATACTATATTTATCTGATTAATAAACATTAACTTCAATTCTGTGCCAAGAAATGTGTTAAGCACATATCTTGGTCTAGTTAATGTTTTACAAATAAAGATATTGAGGAGAGACATTATGTAACTTTGCTATAAAGCTGGTACATAGAGAAGTGAGAACTGAAGCCCAGACCATATAACTCCAAAGCCTCACATCTCAATGACTACATTACACTCTTCCCCAAACTCAGTACTACTGTTTACTTTTTTTAGGATTCCAAAATTAAGATGAAAATATATTCTCCAAATCACAAAATAAGGTAAAACCTAGGTTTTATGGTAGTCTGTAAAATGTTCATACCTTAGTATTTTCTTTCAGTTACAGCAAAATAATTATTTTGATAACCCCAAGGTATAGAGGTATCCTCTGAGAGGCAAAGAAATTAAAATATATTCAGTGTAGTTATGGGGTTAAACATTTAAGTACTCTAATTTAGTATTCTAATTAGTATTATAATTCTCTGAAAATTATTAATGCACATTTGAAATAAAATAATTTTCCATTATTTATAATATTTGCTTATATACAACACACATTCCTTGGACCTGTTTTATAATAGTATATGCCTCTGTAGCTTAGGGAACATATAACTACTTTCTTTCAATGTGACAATTAGAAGGATAGTACATAATGCTAAATAAACTCCTGCCCCTAGTGCTTTAAACCTTAGAGCTAAAAAATACCTCATGGGACAACCTGAGAGTATATATATAAGAGCTCAAAGATGGGATATACTTTTTTTTTTATACAATGGAAACAATATCCCTACCATCTTAATTACTGTTAAGATTAGATGGATTTGGAAAGAAAATAGTTAAAGAAAAGAGAAAAAATAGAATATCAACACCCTTCATGCTACTAAGAAAAGGAAATGACAGAATTCAAAGAACATTTAAGCAATTATTCTTACACTTTTAATGCTTCTTAGGAAAATGGAAACTTACTTTTTATTTTATACATTTTCTCTATAGTTCTTCTGATAAACTACTAATCAGGCAATAACAGTTACTGATCATTATGGGTATATCTGATCTGGCCTTCACAATCACTCTCAGAAAGAGGTAGTATAATTATTATTTTCTCTGTAAAGATGAGAATGCTTTGAGAAGTTTGTGGAGTTTTCCAAGACAACATGGCCAGTAAGTAATGAAGGCAGAATTTTCTCCCTTGCTTAGAATTATTCTTATGTACTATTTACTTGTCTATGTCAATAATTTTCCTAACAAAATTATTATTTTAGTGATAAGAAATGAATTATGACAATTTCATAGAAATTCGACAAGCAATCAATTGATGTCAATTTAATTCCTTTTCTGATTACAAAAATAAAATACGCTCATTGCAAATTTTTGAGTAGTGGGAAATACAGAACAATGAAAAATTTTTATGTTTGCTAACAAAAGATAACTTCTTTAGTATCTCAGATCCACCTTAATTTAAATGTCCAAATTGAACTCATTATCTTTTTATTTTTTCCTTTCTGCTTCCTACCCAACCATGTCTTTACTTTCTTCACAGCTGCTGAAAGTAGAAGCCTAGGAAATATTGCATGTTCCTCCTTTCCATGCATCCTTAGCAGGTAATTAATCATTCATTTCTATAGATACTTACATTTAACACTCTCATATTTATTTAGCATCTCTCAATTCCCAAACCTGGAATGGTATAATCTATTAGGATAGCCTCTTATATGGAAAAGTGAAGAGCAGAGTCATCCTTTTAATATACTTCTCATTCTGAACAATGTTTGGTCAGATACTTGTAGCTCGTGCTTTGGACTACAGACATATTAGTTAATTTTATTAATACTAGCAATACTTAATACTATTAGGATAACTCAGTACTAATACTTAATTCTATGACTATCTTAATGCTATCACTATTTTTAAAACTACTTATATCAGTTTTTACAATTTTCCTTTTTTAGGAAGATGTGGTTGGTTTAAGTTTAGAAATCAATCACATTAACACAATAAAAAAAGAAAACATTTAACTTTCAGCAGATTTAAAGAGCACCTAATAAACACACTATATCATGAAAATCATTACCAAACTGGAGATATAAGGAACTTCTTAATCTGATAAAGCATGTTAGGAAACAAAACAAAACAAAACAAAACCTACAGTAAAGTTCGTATTTAAAAGTAAAATCTGAATGTTTTTCCCTAGGTAATAAAAATAAAAAAGAAGGTCTGCTACCATCCCTTATATGTTAGATTTTATTGGAGAATATCCACAGTGTAATCTGATAGAATATTGCTCACCAATAGGAAATGAAAGGATATAACTTCCATAATAAACAAATAGCTTGAGAGTCTATGTAGAAAATTAAACCTATGGTCAAACTATTATAATAGTTGACTATTAAAAGTTTGCTAGAGGGACGCCTGGGTGGCTCAGTTGGTTAAGCAGCTGCCTTTGGCTCAGGTCATGATCCCAGTGTCCTGGGATCGAGTCCCACATCGGGCTCCTTGCTCTGCGGGGAGCCTGCGTCTCCCTCTGACTCTGCCTGCCACTCTGTCTGCTTGTGCTTGCGCTCACTCTACCCCTCTCTCTGACAAATAAATAAATAAAATTAAAAAAAAAAAGTTTGCTAGATATAAGCTCAATATATAAAATTCTATATATTAGGCACAGATCATTAGTTAATGACTTTCTAAAAATAGGTTTTATGCCAGAATTAAAAAAAAAAAATTAAAAGCTAGGACCCAAGAGGGAGGGAGGCAAACCATAAAAGAGACTCTTAACTATATGGAACAAACTGAGTGTTACCAAAGGGGAGATAGTGGGTGGTGAGCTAGATGTGTAATGAGTATTAAAGAGAGCACTTGTGATGAGCAGGGGGGTTATATGTAAATGATGAATCATTAATTTCTACTCCTGAAACTAGTATTACACTATATGTTAACTAACTAGAATTTAAATAAAAATTTGAAATGTTTAAAAACAACTAGGAATAAATCTAATGAAGAGTGTAAGACCTTCACACACATTGTTGTAGAATTTGTTTTAAAGAAATTAAAGAAGACTTTAATAAAGACATGATATGCTCTCTCACTGTTTGTAAAGACTTGATATTATAAATATATCATTTTTTCCTAAATTTATTTATGGATTTAATTACATATCAGTAGGGTTTTTTTATGGACATAAAAAAATCAAACTTGAAAATTTATGTGGTAAAATAAAACTGTGCAGTCTTAAAGAAGAATTGTGTATATAAAATGTTAAACAATGTTAAAATGTTAAACAAAAGTATCAAAGGAGAGTCAATCAACAGTAATTATTTCAGTGTGACACTAGTACAAATAGTATAGGGAAAGAAAGAGACAAAGAGAGACCAGTGGAATGGAATAGAGGGTCCAAAAACTGAGAGGCAGACACACAGATTTAGACAGGTGGATAAATGATAAATGGATAGATAGATAATAGATAATAGATAGATAATGATGATAGGTGGATAATTAAAGAATTTATGAAGAAACAGTTTCTTCTCTAATTGGTCTTGGGTTAACTGATTGGATACAAAGAGAAGAAAAAAACAGACCTCTCTTTTACACTGTTTTGAATAACTGTTCCAGGGCAATTGTTGATCAAAAAAGTGAAAAGTAGAATAATGTATGTTCTAGAACAGAAAATATCTCCTTTACTATAGAGGAACTGTCTCTGTAATTATGAGATAGTCAGCCTCCAAAAAGCACTAACCATAAGGGAAGCAGTTGATAAATTGGACTATGTTAAGTATAGGAATTTCTGAAATAAGTTAGAAAAGATCGTTATAATACATAAAAAATAATATATAACAAGAATATATATTGATGATGGGTATTAAGGAGGGTATTTGTTGTGATGAACACTGGGTGTTGTATCTGTGATGAATCACTAAATTCTACACCTAAAACTAATATTATACTATATGCTAACTGAAATTAAAAAAAAATACCTGGAATAAAAAATATATATAGATAACAGAACAGAAATGACCAGTAAGAAAAAAAGCAAAAGACTTGACTAAACCATTCAAAAATAGGTTTAACAATTGGTCAAAAAATATATATATAAACAGATGTTCAATCTCATTGATCATTAGAGAAATACTGATAAAAGATACAATCAGGTGTTTCTAGAATGAAATGTCTAAAATAAAGAACATTGACAAAGATTTGGATTGGCTAGGATTTTCATATACTGTGGCTGGTGGGAAGAAAGCAGGAGGGACAGGAAAAGAGAAGCACAGATTTCATGTTGTCAGTGGTGTGCTGATTAATATTTACAACTGACTTTCAGGGGAAAAAAATAACTGGTTTGTAATATTTGCCAATTATTATGGTGTAAATACTTCCACTGTGGGTGATTTGAAATCACCAATATGAAGTAGTTTAACAAAGCGTGGAAGAGATGCCTGCAAACACAGCATGTGAGTCAGTACAAGCTCCTGCTAGCACAGCAGGGCAAGTGCTAGCAGTTGCCCTCTAATTCCAGAGGAACTGATGATCAATAAGGGAACATCAGAGTGTCCTTTTTGGTTACTTCAGATATACCTAGTAAATGTGTTTGTCTGAAATGAACACCTTTGAGCAGTGAAAAGTTTGGGTGTTCAGGCCTCTATAATCTGACCAAAAAAAAAAAAAAAAAAAAAAAATGGTGATTGGACTCTGAGTAACATCTAAGTTATACCTAATATTCCCTGATATAAAATGTGGTATGGAATGTTCTGATCCAATCCTTTGAAATTTCAAGTCTTATCAGCTTTATTTTCTAAATACATCTTGAATCTTTCCTCCTGTCTGCTCATTAGCTCAACTTTATGTCCCAAGTACTATTCTTGTTATTCTTGTTACCAGGAATATAATGATGAAAAAGACAGACAAGGTTCCTGCCCTTTTCATTTCTTGCTTCAACTATGACAAACCTGATTTGTTTCATTGTATCTAGTGTCTTCATTCCATTTTACCACTGTGGCCAGATGGAGATATATATATATATATATATATATATATACCAAATATATATATATTTGGTCCAGACTGCAAAAATGATGACCTCATTCTCCCAGTTATATTCTACAGAAGTCCCTCAAAATTAACCCCTGCCTATCTTAGTCCAGTATCTATCCCCACTCTTCTCTATAGACCATGCCTTAAGCATATGATAAATCCAGCTCCCTTGTCTTTGCATATAATGTACTTTCTGCCTGAAATGTCTTTCCCATCTTAGTATGGAAAAAACTCTTCTTGCAGTTCAAGAACAGCAAAAAAGATAACCTCCTTTATAAAGCTTTCTTTTACTTTTCTCAGAAAAAAAATAGATCCTCTTTTTCCTATTCCTGCATTCTCACGGTGCCATCTCTAAGCAGTTATTTGTTACTGTTGCAATAAGCCACCAGATACGGCTACACAAAGTATGTACCATACAGCCTCGGAGGACTCCATTCACATAAGAGTATGTGTTATCATTAAAGAAATAACCATAACCTATATAAGTGGTGAATCTTTGCAATGTGGCAACCTTGACATTGTATGTTCTCAAAGAATGTGAACTGGCCATTGAAAGAACTGTCTTACCCATTTGTAAAATCTGCTTAAAATAGAAATTTCCTGAAATGCTTTTTTTTGTTTTGTTTTTGGGGCTGAAATGACTTGCTGAATACAAGGAAGTGTGTTTACCAGCCATTTACATGGATATGTACTCCTAATGATGTCACCACTCAAGGCCAAAAGGATGATGTACAACTAATTTATAATCTACCCTTATGCAAGCTCTTGATTTGAAGTATTTTCAGTCATTAAAAATGACCATTTTTTAAGTTGGTTGTGGTTTACTGGAGCTCTATTAACTCTCACATATCTCTAGATTCATATAATTGGCATGTTGTTAAACTATTCCTTGTACCTAGAAGATTTTCACATAGTAACAGACAATAGTCTCTGATGAAGCTTTGATTCACAATTAATTAGTATAGCAAAAGGTTTTGCTGTTGGCTCTGTCCCTTCAGTAAACTGTGATATGACACATATTTGCATTTACTCAGCACAGCTGGTTTTCATGAAAAGAGCATTTGCCCTCAGAATAATTTAAAGCAAATGCAGAGTGGTTTCATTCCTAAAAGAAAACCATGGTGCAAAGCAGGTGGCTTAAATGTGTTATGGACAAGAAGTATTTTCCATGTATGTTATCTTAAGAAATTCTCTTTTTTAAAGAAGCTTCCCCTTGTTCACCGGTTGAAAAGCCTGTAATAAAAGATAAATATCATGCAAAATTCTGTAATACCTTATTATATTATTCTTTGAGATGCAAATTTTTATACAGTATATCAAAATCATTCTATACTACTTTATCAGATAATTATTCTAATCAAGGCTATTAATCTGTTTTGTTGGAAAAATCTTATGGTAGGTTAGTGAATATTAATTTTCAAATGAGTTTAAATCTGATATGAATACATGCATGACACATATATAAATACTTTAAATCCATAGACTTTCTTGAGCTCTGCCTAATAATTTATAGCATTTCAGCATTTTATACAAAATTAACATTTTTTCTCAAATATGGTTTATATTATGATTTTATTTCTATTAAAACATGAACCTGAGATTTTACCATTATAATCTTTTTGTACCATATAATTTCAAGAAACATTTAGATAGAAGAAAAATGATGTGTGGGTGTGAAGATATATTTTTACTGAAAATGAACTAAAAATACCTTTCAGATCTATAATTTTCCAAAGGCTTTGAATAGTAATCACAGAAGGATATGGCATTTCATCCCAATAATATGTATCATCATTGTACCAAGTTATTTTTTCCCACATATGTTAACATTATATTTCAATGTACTTGGACAGTCTTAATATTTAGTATTATTAGGTTTCAATTAAGTTAGATAAGTATAATGTTTAGAATACCATTAACTGTTCTTGTATCCACCATATACATATTTTTAATGTAGAAAGATGTAAGAAAACATCTATGTTAATGCAATATTGTCTCTGATAATTTCCTATATTCATACTATAATAAACTATAATAAATTTAATGCTAAAGCTATATTGAATAGAATCTGATCATACTTTAAGGAATAGTCAAAACTTTATTTCAGAATTTTTAATTGAGTCAATCTTTCATCTTATGCATTAATTGGTTATAGGGCAATATGAAAATATTATAATGCTTGAATACAACTTGATGGGACTCTTGGCTAGATTAAGATATAACATGGAATTGCTTATCTTGCCAAATCTGAATAGATTCATTTAACAAGATTGCATTACAGTTCTGCTTAGGTTACACTGCTGAGGACATTTGACAACATGATAAAGTCACTTCTGGTATTTGAATACCTAAAGGAAAATGCTGCCTTAGGAAAGGTCTTCCACCAATGTATCAGCAAAGGAACACTGGAAAGATATCAGGAGTGTCAAGATCCATGACTCAGAGTTCTTGGCTTCTATCTGCTTGTGTCACTTGTTTCACTTGTCTGGAGTCTATCTAAACTTGCCAGACCCAAATCTGTTTTCATTCTTTTCAGCTACTTGAAAGGCCCTGCTTTATTTTATTGGTAGAAAAACACCAATAACACTTCTATATATCTATATGATGCTAATAGGAATGTATTTTTTTAAAGATTTTATTTATTTATTTGAGAGAGAGACAGGGAGCACATGCACGAGCAAGAGAAGGAGCGGAAGGAGAGGGAGGTCAAGAGAAGGAATCACAAGCACACTCCCTGCTGAATGGGGAGTCGGTGAAGGGGCTCCATCTCATGGCCTGAAACAAAACCAAGACTTGGACACTTAACTGACTCAACCACCAAGGCACCCCAGGACTATATATATTTTTACCTTTCTTCCCCCTCCATCTTAAGTATTTATTTCCCTGTCTTATAAAGAAGTAAATCAATCTCCAACTTCATCTAGGTCAGAACTAGTTGTTATACAAAGTCAGAGGAAAGTTAACAAGTAACTCTTTGCTATATATTCCTGTAGTAACTTGGTAGCAAGTTCTTCAGAAAACTATTTCAATTACCGATCAACCCAGCTAAAGGCATGTTCACTGCATTTTTGATGAGTTTTAATTTGTTTTAGAAGAACCCAGACATGAGTTTCATTTGAGCAGACGGACTTGCCCCATGTCAAAGGTGGAAGGTGGTAAGGCTTTGGCTGAGGTGGCAAGGTAGTTGGCCTAACTACAACCCATCTTATGACCAAATTTGCACCAAGCTGAATGATGAGAGCTGTATTTTCTTACAGTTTTTCAGGACAGGTCTAATTTTAAATTAACAGCCTGATGTGTTTTGAAAATATTTGTATGACACAGTGTTTTAAAATGTGTTCCCACAATATGGTGAGAGTTTCTTTACTATGAAACAGAATTTTCTGCTAAAATAAATATTTTAGATAAAAAATGATTCCAATCTGTTAAAAGATTATATATTTACACTTAACCTATAAGTGTAAAACTATATGCGGGAAATAAGTGTCATTCAAGGTAGAGCAGGCTTTCAGGCAAAATGAGTAAGCTGTTTTTTTTTTTAATTTATTTTTTATTTCCAGCATAAAAGTATTCATTATTTTTGCACCACACACAGTGCTCCATGCAATCCATGCCCTCTATAACACCCAACACCTGGTACCCCAACCTCCCACCCCCGCCCCTTCAAAACCCTCAGATTGTTTTTCAGAGTCCATAGTCTCTCATGGTTCACCTCCCCTTCCATTTTCCCCCAACCCCCTTCTCCTCTCTATCTCCTCATGTTTTCCATGCTATTTGTTATGCTCCACAAATAAGTGAAACCATATAATAATTGACTCTCTCTCTGCTTGACTTATTTCACTCAGCATCATCTCTTCCAGTCCTGTCCATGTTGCTACAAAAGTTGGGTATTCGTCCTTTCTGATGGAGGCATAATACTCCATAGTGTATATGGATCACATCTTCCTTATCCATTCGTCCATTGAAGGGCATCTTGGTTCTTTCCACAGTTGTGTTGGAGGGGATGCAAGTTGGTGCAGCCTCTTTGGAGAACAGTGTGGAGATTCCTCAAGAAATTAAAAATAGAACTTCCCTATGACCCTGCAATTGCACTCCTGGGTATTTACCCCAAAGATACAGATGTAGTGAAAAGAAGGGCCATCTGTACCCCAATGTTTATGAGCAAGCTGTTTTAAAATCATTCATCTCCAGAGAAAGGGGAACCCTCTTACAATGTTGGTGGGAATGCAAGCTGGTGCAGCCACTCTCGAAAAACAGCATGGAGGTTCCTCAAAAAGTTGAAAATAGAGCTACCCTATGATCCAGCAACCACACTACTTGGTATTTACCCTAAAGATACATATGTAGTGATCTGAAGGGGCACATGCACCTAAATGTTTATAGCAGCAATAGCCACAATAGCCAAACTTTGGAAAGAACCTAGATGCCCATCAACAGATGAATGGATAAAGAAGATATGGTATATATACACAATGAAATACTATGCAGCCATCAAAAGAAATGAAATCTTGCCATTTACAATGATGTGGATGGAACTATAGAGTATTATGTTAAGCAAAATAAGTCAATCAGAGAAAGACAATTATCATGTGATCTCTCTGATATGAGGAATTTGAGAGGCAGGGCAGGGGGCCATAGACAGTAGAGAGGGGAAAAAGGAAATGAGATGGGTTCAGGAGGGAGACAAACCATAAGGGACTCTTAATCTCATGAAACAAAGTGCCAGTTTCTGGGGGTGAGGGGTAGGTATAGGGTGGCTGGGTTATAGACATTGGAGAGGGTATGTGCTGTGTTGAGTGCTGTGAAATTTGTAAGCCTAATAAGTCACAGACCTGTACCCCTGGAGCAAATAATATATTATATGTTAATAAAAAAATAAATAAAATAACTCATCTCCAGGTCTATAGAAAGAAACATCCACCTAATAGGATATTTATCTCCATATTTATCTCCACAAATTTATATAGTTTGAATATTATATATATATTATATATAATATGTATGCTATTATTTGCAAATAAAAATATTATATATCATTTGTTATGTCTATGAGGCTAAATAAATGATAACATAATACAACACTAGTCTAGAGAGAGACCATAGAAGAAAGAAAAAAGCTTTATATTTTAGTACTATTTTTTTTAAAGATTTTATTTATCTATTTGCAGAGAGTAGGCAGGCAGGCAGAGAGAGTGGGGGAAGTAGGCTCCAGAGAGCCTGATTTGGGGCTCGATCCCAGGACCCTGAGATCATGACCTGATCCAAAGGCAGAGGCTTTAAGCCACAGAGTCATCCAGGTGCCCCTATATTTTAGTATTATTAACAGCACTTTTTTTCTTGCTGTTTGAACAAGGGACCCTGCATTTTCATATTTTAACTGGGCCCCACAAATTATGTATCTGGTCCTGCAGGCAGCCAGCAGATTTGAAATAGAGGAAACAAAGACCAAGAAATGTAGGTAGGAAAGAGATCAGCATAACTGAAGCCTAAAATAAGCTAAAGTTCAGACAAAGTCCACATCTTCACACCTTAAATATAAATTGTACCAAGGTATCTCTGCTTAATTCCATAGGAAATGTGAAAATCTGAAGAGAAGTGGGAGAACATCTAAGGAGAGGCAGAATTATATATGGACTGGCTTAAAAATAAAGATGGAGCTCGTTTCAAATCCAAGTTTTACAATCTGCCTTCTCTGTTGCTTTGGTCACATGACAGAACAGTTTCTTTGGATCAGTTTTCTTAGTTCATATGCAGATATTTATAATATCTACCTCATAGGGTTATTAGGAGGCTTATATGAGGTAAACTATTTTTAAAATCTTACCTTAACAAGGATACATAATTAATCTTAATAAATGATAGCTATTATAATTTTGATCAAGCTTTTAAAAAGAAGGAAGACTGGGATTTGAGAACTGAATTTGAATATAATTTTAAAAATGAAGCCAAAGTTTGGGAGGAAATAATCTAAACATAAAATATAACTATTGACAGAAAGTGAGAGTTCCTTAGGAGAATTCCCAGATTTCTGACTTGGATGATAAGTTAGAAATACAGATTTAGAGGCAATGGCTTGGGGTAAAGATAAGGTATTCAGTTTGAGATCTGTTAAGATTGAAGTCTGTGAAGTAAATGATATGAAGGTGATGATTATAGTAGACAATTTTATATATCATTTAGGAGATTAGCAGAGAGATCTAAGAGTAGAAATACAAATTTGGATTTCTTCAGCAAGTATTAATTAATTAAAACCACAGAAATGAATGAGGTCATCTAGGTACAAATATTTATAATCACAGATATATGAGACATTTTTACTGTTACGAGAGTAGTGAGTGTGAGACTGATAATGGGCAATGGAAGCTGGTGTTCACATAGTGAAAACAACAAGGACTGGAATTCTGTACATTGGGTTTTCAGCCTAGCTCTACCATTATATTCCTTGGACAAGTAATATAACCCTTCTGGGCTTCAGAAAAAAAATAACATTTACTGAACATTTACTATGAGTCAGGCATTTTCCAAGCAAATTACAAGTATTAATTCATTTACTTCTCACAAAAATCTAGGAGATAGATATTTCATAATAAAAATTATACAGATGAAGATCACAAGATACAAAAATATGTTTAATTCCATAATAATGTTGATCCCATCTTTTTTATTTTATTTTATTTTACTTTATTTTTTCAGTGTTCCAAGATTCATTCTTTATGTACCACACCCAGTGCTCCCATCTTTGATGTTTGACAGCTAACAACTTTTAAGCCACATTCTTTCCTCTTTATTTTCTGCCCTACACTGGGGCAAACTGACAAGAAAGTCTGGATGCTTTCTCCAACGGGGCCAATAGGATATTCTGAAGACTCAAGCTCTTGTCCATGCATGGCAACCCAATAACCCAACCACTTTGAAGCAGCAATGAAAGCCCTGAGCTAGTATCCTTTCCCTGCTTTCTCAAACCATTTTGGATCTGTTTTGAGAGGATTGCCCTGATGTCCCTAGAGATGTCAATGAAATAAACAATAAATGTTTTTATGCTTTCTTACAAGTATGATATCAGCGTTCTTGACATTAGAGCAGTATTTATTCTGGAAGTCTATGTTCTATCTTTAGGGTGAGCATAGAGAACTTCATTGTATTGCAACATCATATCATTCTAGAATTTTGAATAAATGTTATGCTAGTTGTATAAATATTAAACAACTTTTGGCATTGTGTTGATGATTTAAGTGGCTTTGATTTATATTGACTGAAAATTTAAAATTTACTCAGCTTTTAAATTGTTATCCTTGCTTGGATTAATAGTTATCTCAGTAGACTACCTCATTCTACAATCATAGTTCCATGATATGAAAGAATTGCTATAGTCAGTCAGGTGGTCAGCTTCAACTATCTAGAGCCCCAAGAACCAACCACATAACTATTTTGAAAAATCATTTTTAGACAAATATTTGCTGAAGTCTCCACTACACACAAACTACTATGATCTTTTCCTCAGTGATGGTTTCCAATAATTTAAACCACCAAAATAAATAATTCTCTGAATTCAGATAAAAAACAAAAAACCTCAATTTCAGAATTTCTATATTTTCTTGCTCATGTTTCTGCCTGTTTTCTATTATTTTTCTCATAGGGAAATTTAAAAAATATAAAGCAAGTTATGTAAGTAGGAGTGACAGGGTGAACAGGTTGTGAATTAATACTTATGGTACTATTAATTGCCTTAAACTAGGTGTGGCATCTGTGCATGTAATATTTACAGACTGGTATCTTGATTAGGACCTGATAATTCTTTTGCCTAAAATATTCTCTATTAGGATACTTACATCTGCTTAACTTATTTTTAATTTTTTTGTAAGGTAAGCTCACTGATACAGTTGTGAAGTAATGTCTATTCAAAGATGCATAAGTTTATTTTTTTCAAAAATGTTCCTTATTTCTCTTATATACAGGAATGGATAAAAGATAGAACATGGTAAACATGGGTACAGAATTTATAGATGAATTTATCTATATGAAATACAGACATGGAATATGACTTCAAAAGGATGAGCAACAAAAGATAAAACATAGATAATTTAGGTTTCATCAAAATTAAAAATATTTGTGATTTAAAATAGACCATCAAGAAAATGAGAAGATGGGTAAAATATTACAAATTATATTTTCTGATTAAGGACTTATATCTGGACTATAGGAGGAATTTTTAGGACTCAATATTAAAAGGACACATAACCCAGTTATAAAATGAACAAAATATGAGTAAACACTTCTCCAAGGAATATATACAACAAGTACATGAAAAGATGATCAACTTCATTGGTCATCAGGAAAATGAAAAATCAAAACCACAATGAGATACTACCTCATCCCCAGTAGGATGGCTAGAATCAAAAGGTCAGATGATAACAGATTATCAGATTATCAGATGATAATAGAGATGACATGGAGAAATCAGAACCCCCAGGCAAACTACCTATAGGAGTGTAAAATGATATAATCACTTTGGAAAGCAGTTGGGCATTTACTCAAATTAGTAAACATAGGGACACCTCGGTGGCTCAGTTGGTTAAAAATCTGACTCAGCTATGGCCCTGATCTCAGGGTCACAAATTCAAGACCCACACTGGGTTCCACCAGTGTGGAGACTACGCAAAAAAAAAAAAAAAGTAAACATAGAGGTGCCATGTTCTAATGTTCTAGCAATTGCACTCCCAGGTATATACCTAAGAGAACGGAAAACAGATGGGCAATTTTAACAAGACTGTGCAGCACTGTTTACAACGGCCAAAAGTACAAACAACTCAAATGACCATCGAAGATCAAATATATATACAAACTTAGGATATCCATACAAAGTCAAAAAAAGAAACAAAGGGACACCTGAGTGGCTAAGTCAGTTAAGCATCTGCCTTTGGCTCAGTTCATGATCCCACGGTCCTTGGATCAAGCCCTATGGCTCCCTGCTCAGCAGGGAATCTGTTTTTCCCTCTCCCTCCCTTCGCCCCTATACTTGCCTTGTGCATGAGCTCTCTCTTTCAAATAAATAAATAAAATCTTAAAAAAAAAAAAAAAAGAAATGAAGTACTGATACATGCCACAATTTAGATGAATCTTGAAAATATTATGCTAGGTGAAAGAAGCCAATCACAAAAGATCACACCCTACATACAAAATTCTATTCATATGAAATGTCAAGAATTAGGACATCAAGATAGCTAAAATATAGGGGATTTCCTTTTAACTTGGTGAAAATACTCTAAAATTGACCACAGTAATTATTGCATATATTTTTGAATATACTAAAAATCACTGAATTTTACACTTTAAATGGGTGAATCATATGCATATAAATGATCTCAAAAAAACTACTTAAAAAAAAGAAAAAAAATGAAATCAGGTTATATAAAAATATATTTTCTTACTACCAGCAAAGAACGGAGGTAAGATAAAATACAAAACAAAATAAAACAAAAAAATGATTATGTATACTGAATTCATACTGAATTCTTCTCTCTTTGATATCCTTTAATGTCACTCAGTTATTCAGAAGACAAAAATCCAGACACTTTAGAATGGCTACCACTTGAACCCTTAACATCCATTTATCCATTATGGGATATACCCTAATTTGGCTACAGGTAACCATCCAGTTACCTAAGAAACAGTCCCTTTTCTTAGGAAGATGCAAGACCCACCTCCAACAGTGTCCTTGCCAGTGGTTGCCTCAGAAAGCCCAAGCCTAAGCCAATCACTGTACAGGGGCCCATGGTTGCAGGAATTCCGAGAGTAATCTAATCTGGTTGAGGCGGTGAAACAGAATTTTACTGGGGAATTACAGAAAATAATGTTTCTTTCTCTTCAGAGAAAATCATTTGACAAGTCCTTTAAATATTGCCCAGGAATACATTGATTTAATAACACATAAAGGAAAGCAGATCCAGAAAATCACAAGAAATAGGGCTGATTGGACCATAGCTGCTCTGAAGTTTTTTCCCAATTTTTTAAGGAAATAAATCCTTGTAATGATTTATACCAGTGTGAGTTCACTTTCCTTTTACATTTGGCTAAAAGCAAGAATTTAGTTCCATTTTACTTTTGCAGTCTTGTTGTGACACCCAACCATTAACTTCTAATTCTACTTTTAGTTAATGATTTATTGTTGTTGTTGTTTTTAAGAGAGAGAGAGAGAGAGAGAGAGGGAGTTGCAAGCAGTGCAGAAGTGGAGAGAGAAAGAATCCTAAGCAGGCTCCATCTTACCACCCTGAGATCATGACCTGAACAGAAATCAGATGCTTAACTGACTGAGCCACCCAGGCACCCTTGTGATTTATTGTTCTGAAGAAATAATTTATCTGGGGTGGCTCAGTGTGTTGTACGACTGCCTCTGGCTCAGGTCATGATCCTGGAGTTCTAAGATCCAGTCCCTCATTGGGCTCACTGCTCGGCAGAGAGTCTACTTCTTTCTCTGACTCTCCCCCTTTTCCTGCTCTCTCTCTCTCTCTTATTCTCACTCTCTCTCAAATAAATAAATAAAGAAAAGAAAAGAAAAGAAAAGAAATATTTATCCTTGCAACATTCTAGGCCCTAACATATCTTATTCATACAGGAACTCTTCATTTCCCAGGTGAAAACTCACTCTCTTTAGGAAAGTTCCAAAAATACCTACAAATCACTACAAGCAAAAATCTTCCCCTATCATAGCACTATACACAAAAGTGAACTCTCACAAATTTTCCTTGGGGTTGTATCTGTGAATATTCATTCACTTCTACTTAGCTGCTAGAGTAAAAGGGTCAACCATTTGCAAGAGCAAAGAGCCATTTTCATTAAGTTCTTCAAATAATGCCTAGCTATGAAGGAACCAAGAAAATATTTGTTGAATGAATAAATCAGTAATTATATGTAAAAAGGATAGAATTGCAACTGAGGCTTTTATTTAAGGTACCATTCCTCCCAAAGAAATATTTTAAATTAAGCAGAAGAGATAGTAATTATGACTTATTAGTAAAAGATAAAGGTTTATAAAATTTATGATATTTTTGATAAATGAACATAAAGATACACTAGTCATTGATAGTTATATGTTGTATATTTAATTAGAAAAGGGGTTTGTTAAAAATTCAACAGTCTATAAAACCACACACACAAAAAAGAGATTGATAAGCTTTATGACAATGGACTCATGCTGGTTTACAGTGTGCTTAATTAATTGTATTACAATGAGTGACCAGAAAATCTATCTGAAATAAATCTATTGTGAAATATCAAATCTTAATATAGGAAATCTTTGAAGATAATAACTATTTATTTGGCTTTATCCTAGATACCTGTTATGCACTGTGATTAAATATGGTAAAACATAGTATTTCCATTGAAGAAAACGTAAACCAGCAATGGTAGCTAATTATGGGAAAATGATATGTCATATTAACTTCTAAACTTTTTAGAAGGAAATTTAATAGAAGCAGAAAAACTAAGGGTTCTGGGCTTTTTGTTCATTTATAACAAGGACTTAAACATGTGTATGCCTATCAGGAGATAGAAATAGCTCATATGTTTACAGTTAGAGTTGGTAAACGGTGGTCTACTGGCCAAATAGGGCCTGTCACCTATTTTTGAATAGCCTACAACTAATTAATTGTATAGTTTCACATAGTGGAAAAAATCAAGTATGAATAACAACTTGTGATACATAAAAATTACATAAAATTTAAAATCTTATTAGGACAAGGCAGTGCTCATTCTTTTATGTTTTTTCTCTGGCTATCTTTAAGCTTCCATGGCAAGGTTGAGTAGTTCCCCAGAGATCATATAGAACAAAGCCTAAATATTTACTATTCTCTTAATGAAAAAGGTTTCCTGACCCCTACTTTAGGGAAATATAAATTATAAGCCATATTTTCAAAGAACTCCAGTGAAGAGGTACATTATTTGGGGTACTATATTTTGACCTTAATGTTATTCAAGACTGCATATTAGGGACAACTAGAAATCTTATATAAAAGTAAGTATGTGCCTTTACCAAGAAGTGTAGTTCTCATGGTATGCAAATGACAGGGTTTTAGTATTAGGAATTTAAAAACTGTGTTGTTTGACTTTAGGGGAGACAGTGATAAAGTTGAGTGAATGGTACAGGAGTTGCTAAGAGCTCAGGCTGAGAACTGAATACTGGACACAGATCCTCTACCCCATTCCATCACAAGCCTTCTTCAAGAGTCCAGATTTAAAATCAAGTAAGCAAATGGGAAAAAAAGAAAGAGAGAGGCAAACCAGGAAATAGACTCTTAACTATAGAGAAAAAAGTGATGGTTACCAGAGGGGAGGTGAGCTGGGGGATTGGGTTAAATAGGTGATGGGATTAAGGAAGGAGCTTGCTGTGATGGCATCAAGTAATGTATGGAAGTGTTAACTCATTATATTGTACACCTGATAGTATTACACTATATGTTAACTAGCTGGAATTTAAATAAATTTAAAACAAAAAATAAAATTTGGGGCACCTGGGTGGCTCAATGGGTTAAAGCCTCTGCCTTCCGCTCAGGTCATGATCCCAAGAGCCTGGGATCGAGTCCTCAGCAGGGAGCCTGCTTCCTCCTCCCTCTCTCTCCCTCTCTCCCTGCCTCTCTACCTGCTTGTGATCTCTGTCTGTCAAATAAATAAATAAATAAAATCTTATAAAAAAAGAAAAACTTAAAAAAAAAAACCACAAAAACAATCTGTTAAAAAAACATAAAATAAAATTAAAATAAATATTAAAAAATCAGTACTATAATTAAACTGGACAAAGTTATTCTGTTTTGGCATAAAGATAGGATACAGAATGGTACTACATGGCCTTGTCATCTAAAGTCTTTTTTTGAGCCACCTTGCAAAAACATATTTTGCTGCATTTTCCCAAAATGCAGTAAGTGACTAGGGAGTTTAAATAAGTAAACTATTTAGGGACTCTTCAATGATGTGCCTATTTAGCTAATGTTATTCTCCAAAGCTGGTCGGTGATTCTTATTTCTTATATCTGAAATTACTAGTTTTAGTTCAGTTTTAAAGTGAAAGATTTCAGGTGCTATAACATAGAATTATTGCTATATTCTAGCCGATTAAAGGTACTAGAAAGAGGCAGGAGTCTGTTATGATGGAAATACATTTCTGTTATTCAAGACAGGCACCAGATCTGTAAAAGTCAAGTTCAAGGAAGTCCATTTTCACCACCATTGATTTTCACTGAAGGCAGACTGTTTTCACCTCATTGATTTTGATGTTGATTGAGTCATGTTCATCTGGTTGGTCAGTATTTGGGAGCTTGTTCATTTTTGATGGGTTAATTTGCTTAGGATCACTGATCAGTTACCTTGATCTAGAGCTACTGTTATTTAACATTTTCTCAGGCCACGTACTGAGAAATTTAAAGAGCTATTTAATTGAATGGAATTTAGTTTTCTAAAGAATTTATGTAATTCTAAATAATTGTTTATTTACATTTTATCACAAAATTTGGATCACATGTTATCCTTTAATCAGATGATACTACAAGACCATATAAAATGTGCATATGTTGTTCATGTCATAACTCATTTAAAAAGAAAAACTTGGGTGCCTGGGTGGCTCAGTGGGTTAAAGCCTCTGCCTTCAGCTCAGGTCATGATCCCAGGGTCCTAGGATGGAGTCCTGCATCGGGCTCTCTGCTCAGCAGGGAGCCTGCTTCTCTATCTCTCTCTGCCTGCCTCTCTGCCTACTTATAATCTCTGTCTGTCAAATAAATAAATAAAATCTTTAAAAAAATAAATAAAAAGTAAAAACCTTACCAGGAAAATGACTTCTACAGAAATATTATTTACAAATTCACAAAACTGTGATTGGTCATTAATGGTTGAAAATGGAAAGCAAGTTCTACAGCGAGATTGGATTAACAACCTCAAAATAAATCTCCAAATCTCAAACTCTTGATTCTGTTATGGTCCAATTATCATCATTCACAAACCAGCTTCTCTACCAACTGCATATATAACCTATCAAATGGAAACTTTCTGTCTAAACAGAACCTTCTATCTGTGAATATTAATATTCAATTCACAGGAGTGCATCTGGCTTATATCTGAGATAATAATTATCTTTTTGTGACATATTTATGAGTTTTCCTTTCATTAATTTTTATCTTAGAAGTTTTCATTGTTTTAGTAGTCTAGTTTTAGAACAAACACCTGCTTTTTACAACTCTTAGCTGAATTCCTCAAAATTTTATGTTTAAAACATCTGACAATTCTATATAAGATTTTTGAGCCTTTGTTATTCCAGCTGAAACTGTCCTATCTTCTCTTTGTTTCCAATTCTTTCATAAAAATATAAATCTGTAAGTGATTTCAAATGAATGGTGAATCAAGAATTTGCTTTTTTCTATATCAGCAATCTCCTCCTATTAGCTTTTGTCCCATAAAGTGCAAATGGTTTAGACTTCTTATGAAAATATTTCTGAAGTCTCTTTTAGTTCATCCCATTTTGCACTGAGACCTTCTATAGTGCTGCTGTTCATGCTATAAGCAAGTGACTCATAACATTGGAAACACAGTATTATTGCTGTTCTTATTGTTGTTTTTCCCATCATCATTTTAGTTTATCATCTACTTTGTAGGTCAAAATCTAAAACATGAAACTAATTTTGTAGTCAGAAAAAAATGATGTATTGGCCAGTATTCTGAGAACATAACTGGTCTCTTAGCTATTACCAAATGCCTAGAGAAACATCACCACATTTCTAGAACTCACAGAACTTAAAAATTACTTCCATATTATATGATACCAGATATATAGAAGCAAGAGTTTGTTATATTATTTCCTTTATTTGCTAAGAAAGATTTATGTAAATCTTTTATATATGTTATTGATGATAAATCTTGGGAAGGTAGCATTAATTTTAGGCAATTTACAATTTTTTATGTAAAGAAAAAATAAAAATAGAAAAAGTTAATGTATGATAATTACAAATAATATCACACGGTTACATGAAGTTAATTTCCAGGTAAGAATTTTAGGCTATTAGTATAACTGAAAAGATTAGTTAGTATAGTACTAATGGTTTATAATGTAATAAGAACTTCAGATTTTACTCTGAATGAATTGAGAAAACTAATGAAAACTTTAAGCAGCTTTGCTATGACTTGACTTGCTTTGGCGGGGGCGGGGGCGGTGAAGGGAGGAGGGAGCATCGTCATTTCAATTAAGGTAACTGTACTATTCCAGATGCTCTGTTCAAAAAATCAGGATCATCTTAGACTTCTCTCTTTCTTTTAAACCCTACATCCAACCTTTCAGAAAATTCTGTTAGTTGGTTCTTCTTTAAAAAGATAGCAAGAATCAAAACATTACTCATCATCTCCCTTGCTACCATTTAGATTCCAGCCACAAAAATCTATTAACTTAATCTATTTCAATAGTCATCTACCTGGTGTCCCTACTTTTTGAAGATGCTCTTCTTGAAATTATATTTTATTGTTAGGTTCTGCTCTTACAGTTCCTTTCAGAAGGATTGGGGATATCCAAATACTCTATCACTACCATCATCTTGGTCCAAGAAAAATGCATTCTTGCTTTTCTTGATTCTACTCTATGTGTTTTCATCTCCACCACTGAAATAGATCATAGTCAATGTAAACAGTGCCTTCTAGTTTGCCAAGTAAAATGCTCAACTATTGTATCTCTTCTAATTTGGCCTCTAGCACATTTGACATGGTTCATCACTTCCTCCTTCCTAAAATACTTTATTCATCTTGACTGGCAGGACATCACTTTACATCACTAAAACAAGGATTCTTTCCTTGTTTTATAGACTACCTTCTAAGACTTCTAAGATTCCTTTACCTGCTAATCTCTATTTTTCAGAGTTCCAAATGCTTGGGTGCTCCGGAAATCAATTCTGAGAGCTGGCATTTTCTTAAACTAATACTGCCTAAAGTAAATGTATCTAATCTCATGGCTTTAAATAGCCTAATTAGACTGAGAATCATAAATTTTCAGTTTCAGCTTTTCCCCTTAATTCAATTCTTGTATATCCAGTTAACTACTTCTGAAATTATCCCCTGATCTCTGTCAACAAAACAGGTCCTGTGGTCTACTCCATCTGAGTAAATACTAACTCCATTCTTCCTTTTATTCATGCAGATTTACTTGTTATCCTTAACTTCTCTCTATTTTTATTTCCCATTCCATTAACATATTTTATTGGTTCTATATCCAAAGTATGTCCAAAATGTGATCACTTCTACCACCAACTGCTGGGTAAAACTCAAAATACTCTTATATTCTATAAGATACCCCATCAGCACAAAAATAATGTTTCCTTTACAATTTAAGCTAGGTAGTACAACTCCTTTTCTTAAACCACCTCAGTATATTCCCATTTAGCCAGTGAAAAACGCAGACAGCATGAGCTACCCATTTCCAAATATACTGTTCCCTCCTGCCTCTCTGACTTCATCTTCTATAATCTATGTTCCCTTGCTCACTATGTTTCAGTCACTTTTGTTTCCTAGAATCCTTGGATATATCAAGTATTCTTCCAGTTCTAGACTTTTGTATTTGTTCTACCAGCATCTAGAACATACACACCCTTTCTCTGCTTATTCTCCTACTTCCCTTAATTTTCTACTAATATATTAACATTAACAAGGCATTCACTGGTTACCCTATAAAAATGAACACTCAACCCCGAACTTCTAATCTGCTTGATTCTGTCTTTTTAAATATATATATATATTTAGTAACAACTAAATGTGAAACACTCATGTGTTTATTTTTTGACCCCTCAATTAGTATGTAGGATTCACTGAGACTGGCACTTTTCTGTTTTACTTAATACAACCTTCCCAGTGCCTAGAATATTTTTTACCCAATGGCAGATGCTTAATAAATATTGGTTTATGAATATATCTTGACACTCACATTTAATAAGTCCTATTTTTTTGAAAGATTTTCCCCAGGTTTAGTTTTGATAAAATATTAAACCATTACTGCCTTTTCTAACTCAACTAAAGGTGGTACTGCTCTGCTTTGCCAACTGAGTGGAAAAGTAATTGTGGATGGAAACATATTGATGATTTCTTGACTGAATTAGGCAAATAAATGCACGCAAAAGCACTTCCCTTCCCCAGCTATAGATTTAAGGGAAGGATAATAGAAAAGTAAAGGTTGGAGAAAGAAATCTATTAAATCTGTGTATGAACCCCTAGCCATATCCCTAAGAAATCCATTCCTGAAACCAACTGATAGTATTTGTGTGTGTGTGTGTGTGTTTAATATATATATAGGAACACACACACATACACAGACATATATAAAGAAGAAACAAATGGAAATTATTAGAACTAAACATACAACAACCGCAATAAAATTATATTTGGTAGGCTCAATAGCAAAATTCAGATAAGAAAGGAAAGAAACATTTAGCTCAAAAACAAAGTAACAGAATTATGTAAGTTGGACAACGAAGAGAAAATAAATTGAGAGAAATTGAACTGAGCTCCAGGGACCTGTGGGACAATAATATAGATATAACATATATGTCATCAGAATCGTAGTAGGAGAGGAGAAATAATATGGAGCCCAAAAATCATTTGAGAAATAATAGCTGGAAACTTCTAATTGATAAGAAACATAAACTCACAGATTCAGAAAGCTCAGCAAATCCCAAACTGGATAAATCAAGAAAAATACATGCCCAAACACATCATCATATTTCTGAAAACTAAAAGTAAAGGAAAAAAAAAGGTAAAGCATTCAGAGAAGCATTGGGCCAGCTATGGAAGAACTGAAAATGCAATGACAGTGGGTTTCTCATCAGGAATTTTGGAGGTCAGAAGAATAGTGCACATTTTTCAAATGCTGAAAGAAAATAACTCTCAACCTAAAGTTTTATAACTAGTGAAAATATCCATCAGAAATGAACATTAGATAAAAACATCACGAGCAGAAAGAAAACTACAAGATTCTTTTGCCAGTAGACCTGTTCAGTAAGAAAGGCTAAATTTCTAACAGTGAGAAAATAAGATCAAAGGAAAACTTAAAATACAGGAATTTGAAAAGAGCAATGGAAAGGGAATTCACAATAAGAAACAAAAATGTGAAACAACCTAAATGTCCATCTCATAGGGCTATTACGAAATATAACAGAATATCATGCTGCTCTTTAAAATAATGATTAAAACGGACTGTCCCACCAAATATTACAACTCATTACAGTGCGACAGTGATTAAACTTTATGGCATTGACACAGTAGTATAAAAACTATTCAGAAGAACAAAATAGAGTACAGAAATTCACCAAAGTTAATATGAGGATATAATATGAGTTAATATGCTTATGATAGATATGCAATTTTTTAAAGATTTTATTTATTTATTTGACAGAGAGAGTGAGGGATCAAAGTAGGCAGAAAGGCAGGCAGAGAGAGAGGAGGAAGCAGGATCCCCACTGAGCAGAGCACTCAACATGGGGCTCAAACTCAGGACCCTGAGATCATGACCTGAGCCAAAGGCAAGGCTTAATCCACCGAGCCACTAGGCAGCCTGATAGATATGCAATTTAAACCAAGATGGTTTATTTTAAATGGTTCTGGCATAATTGAATATAAATGAAGAAGAAAATATATAATATCATGTAAAATGCCGAAATAAGTTCCAGATGGATAAAATGGTATGTTTGTGTGTGTGTGTGTGTGTGTGTGTATAATATACCTTATATATATATATATATATATATATATATATATATATATTATATGCCATATATATATATATATGCCACTTAATATATATATATATTATATACCTCTTACTGATATCCAGTGAGATTCAAGAATAGAATATGGTAAATATTAGACATATGATGAAATAAGTAAAAAAAATAAATTATAGGAAAATATTTTTGGAATCTCACAAGTATCAGACATTGCCTAAAGCAAGTATAGCAACTCAGATGTCATAAAACAAAATGCTGAAAAAAATTCACCATCTAAAATAAAAATTTTGTATGACAAAATTCACCCTAGGAAAAAAATCAAAGACTAGGAAAAATATTGTCAGTATATATGATAGTGAAGTTGTTGGTACATTAAGCATAAAAGTGTGAATACAAAGAAACTTAAGTAGTGTTTGAAATGCAAAAAATTTATAAATAGCTAAACATAAATCAATAAGGCAACAGTTGAGTGATTTATGCTATATACATGCTATTGCATGCTATCAAAGGTATTAAAGGTAATGAGTGCAATCTATAAGTATTTTCCTCAAAGAGAAAGTGATGTGACAGAAAATTAAAAATAAGTTTTAGAATAAAAGTATATATTATTTTGTAAAAATAAATAGAATAAAAATAAAACATTACATATAATGTTGAGGTTCTCTTTGTTTGCATTTTTCTATTTTATTTCAGTTTCTTTTTTGATTATTACTAATATACCTAGATAATACAGGTATTGGGAAGCATTATTCTTGATATCAAAAGCGGTTGTTAGTGTTTTTACATTATTTCTTCAGAACTAAAATCCATCTTCAGACCTAAAATATAATTAAGTACGTGTAAAAACACCAGCTTTCTACAGAGTAAAAACCTTTTTAAAACTATTTATCTTCACTCATGGGGTGCCATACTTAACAAGGCTTTACTTAGTATACTTGCTTGCTAGTCAGGAGACCTGGATTTCATTTCTGCTCTTATCCTTCTGCCCCAGTCATGACACTAACCACAGAGTCATGCTTTCCATGAACATTCACCATCCCTGTCAGACAGACAAAATGAGTGAGGAAATGATATGATCTCCGAAAAACTAAAGTGGCCTTTTTCCAGAGGTGTCTCCATACGCAGAGTTATTTTCAGCTTTTCTCAGTTTCACTCCATAAATGCAGTCTGTCAACTAGCCTTAAATTCTATATATTGTTGCTCTCCTTCTAAAAAGCAACAGAATCTTAAGATGCTTATAAAGAAAAAGAAAGACATCAGCTGCAAGTACAGTTAAAGTTCATAAAATACAGCTTAAAAGCTGTAGGCACATGTTTCCAATATAATCAAAATTTATAGGATCCTCTCTCCCTTAAAGAAAACAATAAAATAAAAAAAGTAGATAAACACGGTACTCTGGAAATCTCTTACACAAGAAAAATAAGGTCACCTTTTTTCAAGAAGTGTGTACCATTAAAATAAAATAAAATAAAAAATAAAATAAAATAAATCTATGAAAGAAAAAGTGAGTAAAGAAAGTTAAAAAAAAAGTAGGGTAAAGACATAAGGGAATAAAAGAAATATTTCAGAGCTATGAAAGGTACTTAACATCTACACTACTACAAAATAAATAAATACAATAAAAAGAACAAGAAATGGAATTTAAATAGCAATGTATGCCAACTCCTTTCAATATTAGAGGGTGATTAAAATGACTAATGGGAGAATATTTAGCCTCCCAAAATATGATCTCCAGCTAAACTGTCCTTCTTGTATAAATATGTATTTTTAAATATTATACAATGTACACAGGCTTGACAATTCAACAATCAAAAGTGAGAACAGAAGCAAATACTGCTATTTGGTGGCTAGAATCCAACCAACTATGAAATTTATCAAAATAAAAAGCTCAGGAATACAGAGTTACACTATAAAAGAAATGCCATTGAGCATTGAATCCACAAAGATGTAGTAATGGGGCTTAGTAGTTGTTGTAGTTCTAGGAACAAAACAACATATTTTTTTTAAATGACATAAAGCCTATGATATGTAAAATATTAATACAAACATGGTTGACTGTGCTAAAAATAAAAAGGCCCAGAAACAAAATTCTGGACATGGAGAACAGGGCTACTGTGTTTGTTGCTGAAATTATTTTACATATTATGCCCTTCCTGGCCATGAAGGTAGAGACAGGTTACATATAAAGGCACGTTAAGAGTACTAGATCCCCCATCATTGTGGCAACAGTAAATAGTTACTATAGCTTTTCCAAAGCTAACAAATCATGAAATAGATTTAAGTGTGCTGTTTAAAGCACTAAAAGTAACCATCAGAAGAAGAGAAAATAATTTCTACATTCTCCAAATTCCCTTATCAAGGATGAGATAAAGAGTTGAGATAAATAGAAAATACAAAACAAATACAAAAAAACAGATATGTATACATAGGTGTATATACCTTCCATGTCATTTCCATGTCATGACAAAGGTTGCTTAACATTATTCAACATACACCTTCTTTCCACTCAAATAAAGCATCTGATAGCGTTACATGTAAAAATTTACAAATATACCTTTATTTTGGAACAGCATAGATAAACTGGTGAGAAAATTCTATTCCTCCAAAATTATGTAACATCTTAGAAGTCTTGCTATGGGCCTTTTTTAAAACTGTTGTTTCATTTTGTGATCTTCAAGTGACAGTTTAGTGTTCCAGATAGAAACATAAAATCCAGCATAAACAGACACCAATAGCCTTTTGTTTATTTTACCATAAAGCTAATACAACTGGAGCTTGCACAATTATCATCACAAGCTGTCAGCTTTAAAAACAGTTTATACTCTCATGATTTTAGGGAAGCAATGACTTTATGTTAAATGGTTTTGTAACTATTACAAATAAATATGTAAACACAAAATGCATGTAAAATAGCAATAAATCATACTCTCAAAATTATAAGTGCAATTTTGAGGGTCTTTTTTATCTCCATGATAGTTTGAAAAGTGAGTTTGGGTTTTGAAATTCTTTCACTAAAAAATACTAGTCACAGGTTTTAATATAAAAGGTACTAAAGTTAGTATGAGTTTTTATCTATTGACATTATCTGTAGAGAGAATAATTTGAATCGGTTAAGTAACTAGCAACTATCTGATGGTTTAAGTAGAGACGAATTATACTGAATTGAAAATATCTAAGCCTCTATCAGTTTGTGTTCCATGTTGTTTATTTAATTGGATGAAAACCTTTAGAAATTCTGAGTAAATACAACAGGATTGCATGTGTGGAGGAATTCTAACCTTGGGTCAGGGATATTTTGCATAGATTCCTATCTCAGTGGACAATAGGAGTAATAAGCAAACTTAGCATTTATTTAATATTTGTCCATCAATATGGAATTTAAGGGTTGCAATGTGGGATTCTGCTGGAATTAACACTCATCAAAAACTTTGATTTCTTAAGTAATTTGCATAATATCTGAAGTGATTCTCTGAGAAACGTTGTAAGGCAGTTAAGTATTACTGGCTCATTTAAGATGATAAGACCCAGAGTTTAAGTAAAATGTCCAAAATCAGTGAGTTTTTAAATGGGGAACAAGGGTTTGAAAAAAATATATATATCTCAAAGCCCATGGATCCTTTAACACTGGGAATCATTAGCATACCAGCTTGGATTTTGCATAGAGTCAAGTGGTAGAAAGCCTTCTGGAAATATAATGCATGTCAAATATTTTAACCATTAAAGCAGGAAAAGAAACAGCACTTAGCTTTTTGCCTCCCATTTGTTATCCCATCTTCAATGATTCAGCACTGCTGCCAGTGAACAAGTTGTTTATTGAAAAAATCCAGAGTGACCTACATGAACACAGTGAACATTCTGCATACCGATACATGATGACCCTAGCAATCCTTGAGAAATTATTCAGATTTCTTTATATTCAATATTTTTTAGTGTCTTCCTTTTGGTGGTTGAGGTATTCCCATTGTTAAAATGCACACACAGACACATGGAAAACCTTAGGAAGACATCTGAAATATTTCCTATCAGTTTAGGGAAGTGTTACATCACTGCTATGGACTGTCAGCCTCATTTCTGATTGGTCATTGCTTACTCATCTGTTTTTCCAATATCTGGCTTCACCCAAATAAAGCATGTTGAGTCAGTTTATCATTTGGTGGGGAAAGATCTGCATTACTAAGTTTTATTTATATGTGGGAAATGGGTTCCCTTCTTTCTGGAGGTTTTTACAAAGTTCAAATAAATGGTAATCCTATATAATGTAATATAGAGTATTTGTATATTTTTTTATGTCAGCATTTTTAACTAAGCTCAAAACATCTGGAAGGGGGTATACATATAGTGCCAAAAGCCACATTACTAAAAGAGTCATATTTCTTAGTCTAGAAGCTATGAGAAAAACCTTTCCCCTGTTTTCTTGTCTTTTTCTTCTGGAAATTACTGTATCAATAAAAGAAACAAGAGAAAGGCCATTTTAACAAAGCTGCTAAGTCTACTCTTAATTTCACATCCATGACTTATTTTGTCTTTGTCATTAATTCAGTTTGGATGAGTTGGCTTTATTTGATGGGAAACCATCTTCAATCTCTGAATTAAATAAAATAATAAATGTCATATACTCCTTCACAGGGCATTATTTTATTTTATTTTAATCTGGTAGCTATTTTCTGAATATCTCTTTCTTCTAAAACAGTTTAATTTAGACATTCTCATAAACATTCTGTGTCCTTCATCATGGACTCTGAGACACAGAAATTACTGTAGAGGGTTACCTGACTCCTTTTCCTAAGTTCATTTTAGGTAATAAAGTGGGGGAATTTTCTCTATACCTTGGCCTTGTACTATAGTTGTGTTGTGGCTTTATCCTAAGTGCAATCAGATGCTATACTCTAATGATACACACCTGCATTTATTAACTACGTAAAGTTATGCTATACAAAATTATTTCCTGTTTTGCACAAGTAAACATCAAAGAAATCTGATGTACTGAAAGAAGGAAGAATGGTAAGGACGTTCGAATGAGCCTGAACATACAATATTTTGTGTATCTGATTTTTTTTTTTTCATTTTATTCCTAGAAACTTTGCTCTCAAGTCACAAAAGAGTGGCCACAAACACAAAAGTATTTGTTTTCATTACCAAAAAATGGCATACATTCAGCAATGTATCATTTCTTTTATCAGATATACAAAATACTGGCTTCAGGGAACTACAGGAAAACTTTGAAAGCCTTTAAAATTGGCTATTTGTGATAATATGACAAGGGATTAAAAATAATAGTTGCCAGATTGCCATTTGCTACTAAACAATTTTTGTCCAACAACTCAAGTCCTCTTTTAGTAATGTAAAAATTGTTTGCTTAATACTAGATTAGACTAAAAATTCATTTGGGGCAGTAGGTAGATTACACATTCTCAAAAAGCAGTATCTACCTGACTACTAAAGGACATCTTATATTAGAAGTAATCTTAATTTATTTTACTTGCAACCCCAATTTACTACTTATGTACTTTCATTTCCATTGATATGGTTGTATTCATCTTCAGAGCTCTTGGGACTGTACTGGATCTGTCTGGCAAAATCTTAGCAATTAACTCACTGTGTAGGTGGGTCTGCTTGTGTGTGTGTGTACCTGTGTGTGTGTCTAAAAAAGAAAGAAAGGAAGATGGAAAGAGCATGTATTAAATTTTTGTTTTTTATTTTTCTGATTTTTTAAAGATGTTAAGCTATATCTTAAGGAATTTTGGAAAATTAACATTAGAATATTAATTTGATTTATTATTGACATTTTCATTAGCTTGTTTTATTTCCTTTGCTATTATGGATGTGTTAAAAAATATTTCATATTTCTACCAATGCTTTCTGGAAGCATAATGTTATTGTTCAGTTTGCATGCCTGCTGTGCTACAGTAGCACCACATGGTGACCAGCTCCTTCTCATGAACAACCCCAGGCCTTGCAGCTTTTGGAATATAAGCCAAGTTCTAGGTCAATGATCTCCTGTTGCTTTATTCTGATCTTGCTTGTACTGATTTCATTTCTGACTGGGCAAGTGCCATTCAACAACAACAACAAAGTCCTTGCCTAAAGGATTTAGCACAGATGAACCCTGTTGTATGTGTCCTTTAAAAAAGTGATCAGACCCGTGACATTTTGTCAGAGTCTGATTTTCACATTAGTTTAGAGTAGTTTATGTTTCATATGCACCAGTGAATTCTCATGTATGTTGATAATGCATAATTTCAAAGCTTGAAGATATAAATGTGTTTTAGACAGATAATAGGCTCTCACTTTTTAATATACTCTCACATAAGGCAGAAAAGTGTGAATGAAAATGTAAGAGTACTAGATAAAATATCAAAAATGAAATACTGTCTTGAAGCACTGACCAGACTGAGAATAACATAAGCACCAAAGAAAAATAGGTAAGTTATGTGACATTAGGTTTGTGCTTCTTGGCTGTTATGTCGAGTTCATTATAAAGACAATATATATTTCAACTGAATATACAGAAGTTGAATATTTTAAAGAATTCCTATATAAGATTTTCTTATTTTCTATATGGAAACAGAAAATAAGTATAATATAAATACAGATTGGTAGAAATTTTTTTTTTTGTCTGCCTGTAAGAAAATAAAGTTGATGGGAGAAAGAAAAACATGCAGAATTGTTTATTTCCTATCAAGATGTTATGTGACTCCTTCATTGATATTCTGTATATAAAATTAAATACCTTTAGTTCAACTAAAAATAAATGCTAAAAAGTTTTAGATAAACTGCTTGTTCTTCTAAATTGCAAAGAATTTGGATTATGAAAATGGAAAGATTATTTTATATAGAAGAACAGGATGATAACATTAATCAAAATTATTCCTTGTAAAAACCAACTTGGTATAGGTATTAATTCAAAAGCATCAACATAAATAGAAATGGCTAAAGTCTTACCCATTTATTGTAAAGTGTAGGCTGGAATCAAGACACAAGAGTCCTTTAGCAACAAAGATCAAAATTTGGCGAATAATGGATCACCAAGAATAGTAATTATGTTGACAGGTCATTAAAAAGATCCAGGACATTTTTGCTCTTTCTGGTTTATTTTTTTTCTGCAACAATGTACAGAGTGGTGGTAACAACTGGTGGTCACAAAGTGCTTTACTGTTTAGTAAGTTCATCACATTTGATAGCACATCTGACTATTTCAAACACTTTCAGATGTATCATATTATCTTTTCCCTTTCCAAAAATGAAGAAAATATGTCTACACAGTCAGTAAGTTATGGACAGCAGAGCATTCCAATGCCAGGCCCCATGCTCTTGGTAGATGATACTTTATATCCTGCATCATTTCCCCCTTTTTGCTGATAGATAACACAGGGTTTGACATAAACACTACCATAATTATTATGCCCATTTTAAAAGATTTTCAAATGATAATACGAAATAAAGTGAAAAGAAGACAGTGATAGCGATTATGTGGAATATATATTACTAAGCAAATTTTTAAAAAGATTTTTAAAAGCAAGATAGTTTTTTATACAATGTTTTTTGTGATGACTAAAATTGAATTGTTATAAGAATTTGGAAGATAAGTGACTGATTATTTAAATTATTCCAGCTTTTCAGAATAGATACATAATTTATATTTGGGGTTATTATAGCAACAATTATGAAACTGGGGGCAAACAAAATCATTCAAAACATTTAATGTCTTGTTTTAATACTTGTACTTCTTATGTATTGACTGCTACTAGTAATTTTTTTTTCACTAAAATCTGAAAGAACAAATGGAACACTGTCTTATATATTTTAATCAGGAATGGTTTGGGAGTTTTCAAGGAGTAAGAAAAGTGCCGGGAATTAACTTTGGCAATCACTTCCCATGGTGAGATGACGAGTGAAGAATAGAATAGCTGAACTACATCAAGATTGAATTTGCAGTTGATAATGCCCTTTCAGTTCTGCCCTATTTTAGAAGAGTTTCTTGGTTGAAAGGCAAATTTGGAGATCTGCTCAAGGTTAGGAGATTTAAATCTAAAAGCTATTCAAACACTACAACATATTTTACTAACTAAAAATTCAACAGTTCTTGGAAGGCTCTGTGGGCTGGCTCTAGCACATCGTTGCCTAAAATCCATTATTCAGTAATTCAAACTGAACCTAGTAACATTTTAATACATTAGAAAGTATTTCTAAGGAAAGATTTTTTCATTATTTCTAATGAAGATTTCTTTTCAATCAGATTTTAAATACATCGAATCTAAATTATCAAGAATGAGTTAACTTTTTAGAGCATATTTTATAAATGAAAGCAGATATGGCTCTTTTTCATGATCTTCCTTAGATAATTATATACTCAGAAGTGATTCAAAATTTGGTTTACCAAACTTTCCAAAGTTGTGATCCAGTTTCAAGAGCAATGAACTAGAGTACACATGTCAATCATTTTTAGTACATTCCCATAGTTGTGCAACTATCAAAACTAACTAATGTCATCACTTCAAAAAGAAATCCCAAGCTCATTATGACCGCAAACCCATTATGAGACATTATCCATTCGATTTCCTCCAGGTCCTGGCAACTACGAATCTACTGAACCTCCCTATTCTAGACATTTCATATAGATGAAATCATATGATGTATGACTACTTTCTATCACTTAACATCATGTTTCCATTGTATAGATATAGACATTTTGTTTATTTGTGCACCAGCTAATGGATATTTGTATTGTTTCCACATTTTGACAATTGTGAATAGTGCTGCTACGAAAATGAATGTGCAGGATTTTTTTCAAATAATTTTTTTAATTTAATTTTTTTCAGTGTTCCAAAATTCATTGTTTATGCATCACACCCAGTGCTCCATGCAATATGTGCCCTCCATAATACCCATCACCAGTCTCAATTCTTTTGGGTATAGAGGTAGGAGTAGAATTGCTACATTATATGGTAACTCTATGTTTAATTTCTCGAGAACTGCAGTATTCCTAAGTGGCTATAACATTCAGCAATCCCACTACCAATGTATGAGGTCTTGAATTACTCTACATTCTTGACAATACTGAATATTCTGTCTTTTTTATGTGATCTAACATAGAGGGTATGAACCCACAGTTAAAATTATTTTAGTTTTGATTTGCATTTATCCAATGAATAATGATACTGAGCAAATTTTAATGTACTTATTGGTCATTTTTATCCCACATTTAGGAAAATATTTACTCAAACCTTTTGCTCATTGGGTTGACTTTTAAAATTGGAGTTATTAATTTTATTTTTATATTTATATTCTGAGTATAAATCCCTTATCATATATATGATGTGAAAATATTTTCTCACGTTTTGTGGACTGATTTTTCATTTTCTTAAAGGCATTCTTTGAGGTATAGAAGTTTTTCTTTTTCCTTAAAGGGGGTAGGGGCTGGAGGAGAGGCAAGAGAATCCCAAGCAGGTTCCATGTCTAACATGGAGCCAACTCGGGGCTCAATCTCATGACCTTGAAATCATGACCGGAGCCCAAAATCAAGAGTTGGATGCTTAACTGACTGAGTTCACCCAGGCATCCCTAAAATTTTTCCATTTTAATGAAGCCCAGCTTGTCTATTGTTTATTCCTTTGGTTATTTGTGTATTTAGTGCCCTCTCTACGAACAACCCTTGTCAAACAAAACACAACAAAGACTTATTCCTATGTTTTTTTCTAAGAATTTTGTAGTTGTAACTATTATATTTAGATCTATGATCCTTTTATTTTCCCCTTAGAGAGAGAGAAAGGAGAGAAAGAAGGGAAGGGGAAGAAGGAAAGGGAGAGAAAGAATCCCAAGCAGGCTTCATGCCCAGTGCAGAGCAAGATGCAGGGCTTGACCTCATAACCTGAGATCATGACCTGAGCACATGAGCCAAAATCAAGTGTGAGATGCTTAACTGACTGAGCCACCCAAGAGCCCTGATCTATGATTCATTTTTAAACAACTTTTGTATGTGCTGTGAAATGAGGGCCCAACTTCCATTCATTATTATAGACATCCAGTTTTCTTTTTTTTTAATTTATTATTTTTTTAATTTTTTATTTTTTATAAACATATATTTTTATCCCCAGGGGTACAGGTCTGTGAATCACCAGGTTTACACACTTCACAGCACTCACCAATGCACATACCCTCCCCAATGTCCATAATCCCACCCGCTTCTCCCAAACCCCCTCCCCCCAGCAACCCTCAGTTTGTTTTGTGAGATTAAGAGTCACTTATGTTTTGTCTCCCTCCCAATTCCATCTTGTTTTATTGATTCTTCTTCTACCCATTTAAGTCCCCATGTTGCATCACCACTTCGTCATATCAGGGAGATCATATGATAGTTGTCTTTCTCTGCTTGACTTATTTCGCTAAGCATGATACGCTCTAGTTCCATCCATGTTGTCGCAAATGGCAAGATTTCATTTCTTTTGATGGCTGCATAGTATTCCATTGTGTATATATACCACATCTTCTGGATCCATTCATCTGTTGATGGACATCTAGGTTCTTTCCATAGTTTGGCTATTGTGGACATTGCTGCTATAAACATTCGGGTGCACGTGCCCCTTTGGATCACTCCGTTTGTATCTTTAGGGTAAATACCCAGTAGTGCTATTGCTGGGTCATAGGGCAGTTCTATTTTCAACATTTTGAGGAACCTCCATGCTGTTTTCCAGAGTGGCTGCACCAGCTTGCATTCCCATCAACAGTGTAGGAGGGTTCCCCTTTCTCTGCATCCTCGCCAGCATCTGTCATTTCGTGACTTGTTGATTTTAGCCATTCTGACTGGTGTGAGGTGATATCTCATTGTGGTTTTGATTTGTATTTCCTTGATGTTGAGTGATATGGAGCACGACATCCAGTTTTCTTGACATTATTTCTTAAAAATACTGTTTTTTCCTTAATGAAAAAAGGTCTTCACACCTTTGCTGAAAATCAATTTACCAAAATTGTGAGGGTTAATTTGTGGACTCTTAATTCTATTCCATTGGTCTAAATTTTGTTTTTATTTCAGTATCATATATTGTCTTGATTAATATAGCTTTTAGTAAGTTTTAAAGTTGGGATATGTGAGTGTTCCAAGTTTGTTATTTTTCAATATTATTTTGTCTATATTGGTCTTCCTGCATTTCCATTTTAATTAAGTTCAGGTTATCAATTTTGCAAACAAAAAGGCAACTAGTACTTTGATAGGGGCTATACAGAATTAGTGTATCAATTTGGAAAATACTATGAGCATGAGATATTTTTCCATATATTTGTCTTCTTCAATTCCATTCAACAATATTTTGCAGTTTTCAGTGTACAGATCTCACAGTTCTTTTGTTTAAATTTATTCCTAAAGATTTTATTCTTTTTGATGTTATTGCATGGAATTTTCTTAATTTCTTTTTCACACTGTTAACTGCTAATGAATAGATAGACACTTGATTTTTGTATATAGAACTTGTACTCTATAAACTTAAACTCCTTCATTAGTCATAAGAATTTGTTGGTACATTCCTTAGGATTTTCTATATGTATTATCATGCCACCTGTGTACAGAGATAGTTTGCCTCTTCCTTGCCAATCTGCTTGGGTTTGTTTTTGTTTGTTTTATCGTTTTTATTTTAAGCCTTTCTGATGAACTGACTCTTATCTTTCTAAATTATCTTTCTTTGCTTCAAGTAACAGTTTTTGCTTTAAAGTGTGTTTCATATGATATTAGTAGTACAATTCCTTATCTCTTTAGGTTATTATTTTCCTGGTATATATTTTTTGTATCTTTCAAACTATTTGTGTCTTTGAATCTAACATATGTCCATTTTAGATATGATATAGCTGGACTATCCCTTTTCATTCATTTTGCCAACCTCTGCCTTTTAATTGGAGTGTTTAGATCATTTACATTTAATGTAATTAGTGATGAATTTGAATTTACGTCTGCCATTTTTCTAGTTTATTATACCTTAGGTACATTTTCTTCCTCATTTCTTTCATTGCTGCCTTTATTTTTGTTAAATAGATTTTGTCCTAGTGTGACATATAATCCTTTATTGTTTCTTAGTGTTTCTTCTAAAGATTTCAATTAATGCCTTAACTTGAAACATTATTTATGATTAATATCAATTTATTTTCAATAGTATACAGAAACTTTGCTTCCAGTATAACTCTATTCCTTTCAACTCCCTTTGTTCTATAATGGTCATATGAATTATGTCATTATATACTATAAGCCCATCAGTGTATTTTATCATTATTTTTAATGTAATTTTTGTTTAAATTAGGTTGTAAAAGAAAAGATCTTCAACCAAAATCAGATCTTTACTGTCTTTACATTTACCTATATAGTTATCTTTACCACTCTTTGTTTTGTTCATTGAATTTATTGTCTAGCATTCTCATTTTAGGCTGACGGACATCCTTTAGTATTCTCGTGGGGAAGGTCTGCTAGGATTATTTATTTATTTATTTATTTATTTATTTATTTATTTATTTATTTTTAAAGATTTTATTTATTTATTTGACAGAGAGAGATCACAGTAGACAGAGAGGCAGGCAGAGAGAGAGAGACGGAAGCAGGCTCCCTGCTAAGCAGAGAGCCCGATGCAGGACTCGATCCCAGGACCCTGAGATCATGACCTGAGCCGAAGGCAGCGGCTTAACCACTGAGCCACCCAGGCGCTCTTGCTAGGATTATTTATCTTAGTTTTTCTTTATCTAGAAATATATTTCTAGATACTAGAAATATTTCTAGAAACTTTGTTAGCAGTTTTTGTTTTAGCACTTTTTTTTTTTTTTTTTTTTTTGGCTGCTAGCCCATGCCCACATCTGGGTACACAGTTGAGTAGCCAGAAGACAAGGATGGGATGGGAGGAGTAGGGCTACTGTTCCAACAGGTCGTGAGGTGCCATAGTGTCAGGAAGTTTGGAACAGGGAATAGGCCAGGCAGGCAGGGAAAGCAGCACAGCACCAGCATGGCAGGTGTAAGTTCAGGCAGGAGAGCAGGAGGTGTTAAGAGGAGATGAGGACAGCAAAGCAAAAAGTTCATGGGGGCCCAGAGGGTGAATTCAGTACTTTAAATATGTCATCCCAATGACTTCTGGCTTCCATGGTTTTTAATAAAAGGTTAGTTGTTAATCTTATTGAAGATCCCTTGTATGCAGATAATCTCTTGCCACTCGTACAATAGCCTTTGTCTTTGACTTTTGACAGGTTAACGGTCATGTGTCTGGATGTGAATCACTTTGAGTTTATCTTGCTTTCTTGGAACTCATTGACCTTCTTGGATGTGTAGATTAATGTTTTTCATCAAATTTGGGAAGTTTTCAGACATTATTTCTTCAAATTGTCTTTATGTCCCTTTGTTTCTATCCTCTCCTTCTGGTAATCTCATTATGTAATTGCTTGAATGCTTAATGGTGTCCTATAGGTCTGTAGCTCTGTTCATGTTTCTTTATTCTTTTTTTTCTTTGTTTTTCAGATTGTATAATACCAATGGACTTATCTAAAATTTTGGTGATGTTTTTGTTCTGTCAGTTTAAATCTGTTGTTCAGCTCCTAATGATTTTATTTTTATTTACTGTGATTTTCAAATCTGGAATTCCTATTTTTATACTTCCAAACTTTTGTTGTTATTCATTATTTTTGAGATATCATCCTCATAACTTAATTATTTAAAGATGGTCTCCTTTAGTTATTTGAATATATTAATAACAGTTTTAAAGTCTTTGTCTAGGTCAGTTTAATGACTGGACTTCCTCAGAGCAGTACTATCAACTGCTTTTTTCTCTTATGTATGAATTGCACCAACTTTCCTATTTCTTTGGGTGTCTTTTTTTTTTTTCTGGTCATAAACTGATATTATATATATATAATATATATATAATGTTATACACACATATATGCATACATACATATATATACATATAATAAAATAATATAATATGGCAACTCTAGAAATCAGATCTCACCTCCTAGGTTTATCATTTTTACAGTTTGTTTAATGACTTTTCTGATCTAGTTCTATAAAGCCTATTTGCTTTCTGATATGTGGTAGCTGAAATCTTGGCATGGTTAGCTTAGTCATCAATTAGTGATTTGTCACAAATTTTCTTAAATTCCTTGAACCAGTAAGTTTCTCAGCTTTTGCAAAGGACTTCAGAGTACCACCAGTTTATAATTCTGCTTAGCCTTCAATTTCTGCTTTTGTAGTGCCTCAAAGTCAGCCATTGTTGACTGATTTGGACCTCCTCAGGCCTTTACTGGCCATATGCATATCCCCACATATGGAGGTAGCCTCTCACATTCCCAGAAAAATGTAATAGCTTTTTCAAGTGTTTCCCATGTACATCTCATTACACATATTTTCTTTTCAAGTTCTTTTGTCAACCTCTCATTTTGTCCTAGCTTGATAGTGCTGCCTTAGGCAGCTGTACACATAAACAACTTTTATTTTATTTTACTTTTTGGACAATCATCTTATGGATCATCTTTTCTCATAAACTGAGCTCCAAATCATGTCAAATAAAGCCCAAATAAGTCAAATAGTAAAATATATCTGGGTTTTAGATTTTTGGGGAAGCTTCAATCACATTTTGCACACTGTTAGGCTACAGTTTTCCACAACTACTATTATGTAGCTGCCCATATTCAAGAATACATGTTGCTAGGAAGGGAATTATGGGAATTGGGCAAATTAAAATAACTTTACAAAGCTCACTGTTCTTTTCAAGATTCAACTATGTTCCTTGAATAAACATTCTTTGGACATTTGTATCCTTGGGTTAATTCCCAGAATTCTAAAAAAAATGATTTTGACATATTTTGCCAGTGATCTTGTTTTTATGGAGTAGCAGATTTTTGGAAGTCCTTACTTTATCATTCGAAAAGTGCTTCTCCACATTAAAGTTTTTGATGCTATTTTTTTTTAATTTTTACCTTATTAAACAAATGAGGTCTTATATTAGAAAACAGTAAAATGTGTTCCTTTGTAAAAATTAGTATAGGGGCCTAATCTAAAGATTAAGAAACACTTTCCAAACCCTTGGTACTGTTATGATTTTACACCTAAGAAGTCAATTGCAATATACTTTTTATAATATTTTTGAGTTAAGAAACTTTTCTATACATAATAAAACAATATGGCATTTATTGAGCATTTAATATATGAGAAGCATGCTCTCAGCACCAAAATTCCAATTTATTTAACAAATATTTCATTCCAGATATGCAGACATTGCACATTCATAGTCTCTGCTTTTATGTATCATGCATTCTACTAGACAGAGTAACATAAAAGAGCATGTACATGAGCAAGATAAGCTGGAAAATAGTAAATAACACTTTTAAAAGGAACAAACATATCCTGAGATAGTGAATGAGTGGTAGAACAGATACGAATTTAGGCTTTGTTGTCAGCAAAGATTTCTTGAAGTGAGTATCATTTGAAGTGAGATATGAAGGGCAAGATAGACAGAGACATGCATATATCAGAAAGAGAACATCTCATGCCAACAAACTAGCAGATAAAGGTAGTCTAAATTTAAAAAAAAATTTCTATATTTCAAAAATAGAGAGATGGCCTTTATTGCTGGTACATTGTGAAAGAATATAAAAACATAACAAGGGCAGAAGTGTAGGCAATGGCAAATCGTGCAGGGTAATGAAAAGTAATTTTATTTAATATACAATGAGAAAACAGCATAATTTTAAGCAGAAGAGTGATACTGTCTGATTTATACTTTGTATGGATGTTTCTAACTGTTTTGTGGTGAATGGAGTATAAGAATTTAAGAGTGAAAAAGGCAGTCAGGTTAAAAGGCTATTAAAATATACAATGCAACCCATTTCTCTCTGTTGGTTATAGTGATGGAGAAATTGGATATAGCATATAGAATAACAGTATAAAGAATGTGAAGGCAGAACAGACAGAACCTTTTGACACACTGAATGTTGAGAAGGGGAAAGCATCCAATGTGACTTCTAGACTTTTCACTTGAGCAGCTAAATTGATATTGTTGGTAGTTATAGAAATAAGATAAATAAAACAAAAACCATTTGACAAATGAAAACAAAATCTTCTGTTTGTGCCATATTAAATCTGTGGTATTTATTAATAGGATTTGCTACTTACAGAGTCCAGTATAAAATGAAAACATGGAGTTCTTGTTCATAAATTATAAGAATTTCAAAGTGGTGAGTGTAGAGCATTTAGTCAAGTATGGGATTTTCCTAAGCACAAGGCTCTGCATGACTGTGTGCCTAGAGGAAGCCACCCCCGCCTACTGGACAGCCAAAAAGAGACTACTATCAGGTGTATGCATTGATGCATTAGGCTGTGACAGGACTTACCAGGGGCAAAGCCGGCCAATTAAAAGTGAACTAAACTACTCACAAAGCATTACCCAGATCTGGGGATAAAATTGGGGTTGTCAATCTACAATGCCATTGAAGTTTGAACATAAGAATGAAAAAAGACCTTGAAAAGGTGAGTGGTTTTTACAGGAATAGGAACATTTTATCCAAAATAACTGAAGGGAAGGGAAAGAATGTGAGTAAGGATATTGAATGTTTGATAGATTTGAAAATGGAAATGTGAGGGAGTTTATGTAGTAATAATACCTTTGTGGGGGGGGATGAAAATCAACTCATAGGTGGAAAATGTCTGTGCTCGTGTGTGAGAGGAGTGGGTTAGTGAGGTGGAGAGAGATTTAATGACATTGGAGGTCTGAAATGATTGTTTTAAGGGTGAAAGTGCGAACACAAAGAAATTTAATAGGCATTTTGGATGCCTATTTGAGATGATGGCAACTATTTTAAAATTAGACCAGTCACCAGTCTTGTATGTTTTTGTTTAGCTGTAGCTACATCGGTGCAGACATCAAGTAGATGAACCCAGGGACTATAAAACTCGGAAAGCAGGGCAAAGGAATTGAGGCTGGCTACAAGGAAGTGTTCACAGTGATAGATCTTAGAAATATAGGGGGTAAGGATGGCCATGCAGTGTCAGTAGGGGTAATAATTAATGAAAATGCAATCAATTCAGTGATGCGAAGACTATCAGAGTAGGGGTTTCTGGAGAAAGAGGAAGGAGATTTGGGGGAGTGGGGTTTCTGGAGGAGGAGGAATAAGAAATAACTTGAAATCACATTAGAGAAAAGGAGAACCACTAACATCACATCACCACCTTAATGTCAGATGGTGCATTTGAGACAACACACTGGAAATGCTGGCAAGGACATAAAGGACCTGAAAATTGTATCTAATTAGTAGATGTTCAGAGCCCCATGAGTCCTTAAGATGATAAAGAAATTGATCTCAGAGGCAAGAGATTCTGGTGGTATCTCTCATAAACATAAATATGACACAGGGAATAACTTTTTGGATCTATTAAAGGGATACTCAGTATGAGTTCAGGCCAAAAGTCTTAGGGCGACTTGGGACAGACATCTCTTGAGGTACGCTGTGAAGGTCAAGACAATGATCAAATTAGAGAGCTCCCTTACTGGGTTGATCTGCAATGCTTAAAATAGGAGAGAGGAACATGGAACACAGAAATCTAGGCAGGCTTGTAGCTTTAAATCTATGCTTTCATAAATATCCATACAGTTTTGTGAGGTAAATGTTTATTCCTCTATATAGAAAAAGAAATTGTGGCTTAAAGGAAATTAGAAAATCTTGCCCCAAAGTACACAACAATTGGTGGCAAATCTTATATTCAAATTAAAGTCTTTGGCTCTGAAAATTTTAACCATTATACAAACTGCTGCTTCTCTGATCTCACCTTTGACCTGCAGTATGATACTTTTAAGTAGGTAAAGTTATATCTGATTATTATGCCCCTTTCTTCAGACGTGAAAACCAAGTCAGTTTAGGGTAAGTGAATTTCTTAGTCTTACAGCTTTAAGTGACCCATCCAGGACTAGAACACATTGCCTAAGATCTACAGTGTAAAGTGGGGCTTTTAAGATTTGAAATAAACAGTATCTCATAAGACCTCTTGTTAAAATGTGCTTGTTTTTCCAGATTGAAAACAGTATATAAATTTAAACCTCTAATTCAAAGCAAAAAGTAGGAAACTGTCTACTTGTGAATCCTTTTGTCTTACACTAGAATGAGGAGAAATGGATTAAATGAAAAGCTCCCATAGATTGAAGAGGGTTCATCTGAGTGTAAAACCGCTGCAGTGACTGAATGTATTTTATATATTGTAGCATTTTAAGATCTTGGGCGTATTATAAGTAAATGATTTAACTACTTTCAGCTGTCCTGTAAGTTGTTCATAATCACTGATTTTGCTTTTCAGATGAGCATAATAAAGTTCTCAATATAGCTCTTTCAACGGCAACAGCAGTGCTGACTCTTCAATATGAGATGGCTCAGTCACACAGGATATCTTCACATCCAAGCGAAGCAAAAATTAAAAAAAGGAATGAAAGTCCATGCAGCGGCAGTCTCGCATGTCTTTGGTTTCTTTTTTGTTAGATGAAGGTGCTGAGTCTTTGAAAAGTTAGACACTTTTAATCAAATTTTTAGTGATATCCAGTGGCTTCTGACCTAAGTAATTCTGGTAAAATGACATTTTTCAACTTAGTAATTTTTTTTAAGTCTGATTTACAAGCCAATTCTGTATTGTCAGATTAAGATGTTGTGTGCCAACTAACAAAACAAAACAAAACAAAACACTACCAATAGTCCTTTACCCATGACTTAAGGTACCTTGTTTGTGAGACCACCTGTGTCCTTGACTCATTTTGATCATTATCTCCTTGACTCATTTTGATCCCTATCTTCTCTTAGGAAACTAAAGAATATTAAAAGGCAATGTGTAGTGACAGAAGGACTTGGGCCAAGAATTATATCCTCTGACATGGTCAGTGAATATCCATTCGACTTTAGTGAAGTTGCCTTACCTTTCTGAATTTAGCTTTGAAATTGGGTCAAATAACTCCATTTCATAGAGAGAAATATGCTAAAGGTAGACACCATGAGAAGACTTCTTTTTTAAAGTTATGTATGAAAAGATGCTTTGATTTAAAGCTTTTATAAAATTAAGGTTTTAAAGATATCCTGCATTGTTATTTTAGGTTTTATTTTTCTTTTCATATCTTACCTTTTCATTTTAGCAATGATTTTCCCTTGCAGTGCAAAAGCTTTTTAGTTTGTTGTAGTCCCACTTGTTTATTTTTGCTTTTGTTACCTTTGTTCCCCGTGTCAAAACCAAAAAGCCATTGCTAGGACTGATGTCAAAGAGCTTATGCTTTCTTCTAGGAGTTTCATGATTTCAGGCCTTATGTTTAAGTCTTTAATCCATTCTGAGTTGATTTTTTTTTTGTATGGTGTGATATATGGGTCTAGTTTCATTCTTTTGCATGTGGCTGTTTTTTTCCCCATAACCATTTACTGAAGAGACTATCCTTTCCCCATTGCATATTCTTAGTTATTTTTTCATAAGTTAATTGACTATATATACCTGAGTTTATTTCTGGGCTTTTTATTCTCTTCCATTGATTTGTATGTCTGTTTTTATGTTGCTACCATCCTGTTTTGATTACTACAGCTTTAAAATACAGTTTGAAACCAGGAATTGTAAAACCTCCAGCTTTGTTCTTCTTTTTCAAAACTGCTGTGGCTACTCAAGGTCTCAGGACTGCTGTGGTCATTCAAGGTCATACCAATTTTAGGATAATTTGTTCTATTTCTGTAAAAAATGCCATTGGAATTTTGATAGGAATTATATTAAATCTGTAGATCACTTTGGATAATATGAGCCTTTTAACAATAATAATTTTCCAATCCATGATAAGGAGTATCTTTCCACTTATTTGTGGATTCTTTAATATCTTTCATCAGTGTCTTACAGTTTTCAGTGCACATGTCTCTTATCTCCTTGATTAAATTTATTCCTAGATATTTTACTCTTTTTTGATGCAGTTGTAACTTGGTTGTTTCCTTAAGTTCTCTTTGTTATAGTTTGCTGCGAGTGCATAGAAACACACTAATTTTTATACATTGTGTATCCTGCAATGTTACTGAATTCACTTATAAGTTCTAACAATTTTTTTGTTGGAATCGTTAAGGTTTTTCCATATATCTTATCATGTCATCTACTAAGAGAGACATTGTACTTCTTCCTTTCTGATTTAGATGACATTTATTTCTTTTTCTTTACTAATTGCTCTGGCTAGGAATTTCAGTACTATGTTGAATAAAAGTGGCAAGAGTATCCTTCTTGTCTTGTTCTTGATCTTAGAATAAAACCTTCCAGCATTTTAACATTGAGTATGATATTAACTGTAGCCCTGCAATATATGGGTTCTATTATATTGAGGTATATTTCTTCTATACCCAATTTATTGAGAACTTTTTATCATAAAGTTATGTTGAATTTTGTCAAATATTTTTTCTAGATCTATTGAGATTATCATATGATTTTTATCCTTCATTTTGCGTATGCAGTATATCACATAGACTCATTTGTGTATGTTGAATTGTCTTTGCTTCCTTGGAATAAATCCTGTTTGATAATGGTGCATTATCTTTTTAATGTGCTACTGAATTTGGTTTGCTAATATTTCATTGAGGATTTTTGCAGCTATGTTCATCAGGGACACCGGCCTGCAATTTTCTTTTCTTGAAACATTCTTTCCTGGCTTTGGTGTCAGGATAATGCTGGCCTCATTAAATGAATTTAGAAGTGTTCCCTCCTCTTCTATTTTTTGAAAGAGTTTGAAAAGGACTGATACTAATTCTTCTTTAACTGTTTGGCAGAACTCCCCAGTGACAATATCTGCTCTTGGACTTTTTCTGTAGGGAGTTTTTCAATTACTAATTCACTCTATCAATTACTGGTCTATTCTGATTTTCTATGTATACCTAATGTAGTCTTGGTATAGGTTGTATGCTTCTAGGAATTTATTCTTCTAAGCTGTGCAATCTGTTGGTGTATGTTTAGAGTAGTCTGTTATGATCCTTTGTTTTTGTGTGGTACTAGTTGTAATATTTACTCTTCCACTTCCAGTTTTATTCATCTGAATTCTCTTTTTTCTTGGTGAGTCTAGCTAAAGGTCTATTTGGTTTATCTTCTCAAAGAATCAGCTCCTAGTTTCACTGATGTCTTCTATTGTGCTTTTGGTTTCTATTTCATGTATTTCTGCTGATTGATCTTTGTCATTTTCTTCCATCTACTAACTTTGGGCTGTTTGCTTTTCCCAAACAAAATTTTTAATAGGAACAAAATTATATAAATCCCATCTTTAAATTCCTTCTAAATGATTCTTCCCACTTAGCAGAAATCTGAATCCTTAGGTTGGCCACGAAGTTGCTTCATGATATGTCATCTGTCACACTCATCAATCATATATCATATTCTTCTCTTCTCTTCTGTTTTGCCATGCTAGTCTTCTTTTAGTTTTTTAGCTGTGTATAGATTTTTCCACCTTCATGTTCTTCACATATGTAATTCCCTTTGCATAGACTTCTCCTTCTGGTAAACCCTTTATAAGATAAATTCAATTATTTATTTTTTTCTGTGAGGACCATGTCTGACACCTCAATACAAATTATGAATAGTTAAACATTTACACTTCTTTGGGAGAAGATTTATCGTATTTGTTTTGTTTTGTTGACCCTTATACATAAACTCATTATGTAGCATAGTACTGGAGTATGGTAATAAAATGATACATATGGATGTATAACCTCATATATTAAATTTCTTTATTGATTGATTAGTGGAATGAATGGAAATTGTAGTAGGCATAGTATCCATTTTCAAAAATTTTTAAATTGCTTATATTGATAAAACATCATAACTTATATTGATATCTCAAATACTCAGAATGAGAATAAAATCTTAGTTTTCAAAAAGTATGAGTAGTTTTGAAGATTCTAATATAATCAAAATTCTACTCTCAGACATATCTGAACACAGCAGCTCAAGTGGGTAAATTGATGTTCAAAAAAAACTTACTACAACTAACTGATTCATGAATATACTAATCCTATTCACTAATCTTATTTAAATCATTATGATTTCTAAAATTAAATAAAGTCCAGGAAAACTAGATCACTGAATGAAATATTTTCAATACACAGAAGGGTCTACATCAAAGTACTATACTAATTCATTTCTGAATGTAAAATGGTTGCAACCTCAAATATCATTTGAGCCTGAGAATTTAAGAATATGTTTATTGGGGGCACCTGGTTAGCTCAGTTGGCTAAGAGGCTGCCTTCAGCTCATGTCATTATCTCAGGGTCCTGGGATCAAGCCCCACACTGGGGTCACTGCACAGTGGAGAGCCTGCTTTCTCCCTCTCTTTCTGCCTGCCACCCTGCCTACTTGTGCTCTCTCTATATATATCTCTGTCAAATAAATAAATAAAATCTTTAAGAAAAAGAGTATATTTATTAGTTTGAAGCCAGTGGTTCAAAAGTGACATTTACAAAATCATAGATATGAAAAAAAATCTGATTCAAGAACTCTCTTATTGTCAACAAATAGTATAACCTTCTTTTTTTTTTTATATAATTTTTTATTTTTTATAAACATATATTTTTATCCCCAGGGGTACAGGTCTGTGAATCACCAGGTTTACACACTTCACAGCACTCACCAAAACACATACCCTCCCCCATGTCCATAATACCACCCCCTTCTCCCAAACCCCCTCCCCCCAGCAACCCTCTTAATCTCACAAAACAAATAGTATAACCTTCTTGAAGCAAAAACGGCATCCTTTTTTATTGAAGACCTATCATCCCTAGCACCCAGTACAATTTTAGAAACAAATTAATAATATTAATTAATAATTAATAATAGATACTTCATTAAAGAAGTCATTAAAAGAGCTATAAAGGAAAATGACTTTCACATTATATGCATAAAAGTAGTAAAAAAAAAAATCAATCCCAAGACATAATAGACCACTTCCTAATTAACCAATAGTGCATCATGGCATAGGAAAATAAGATTGGATGTAAAGACTATTTATATTTCTAGAGATTTATTTATTTATTTAAGAGAGAGAGAGAGAGAGAGACAGCGAGCATATAGCAGGGGGAGGGAAAGAGTAAGGAGAGCGAGAATCTCAACCAAACTACCCCTGAGCACATAGGAACCCCTTCCCCTCTCCGTCAGGGCTGATCTCAGGACCCTGAGAGGAGGACTTGAGCTGAAACCAATAATCCTATGCTTAACCAACTGAGCCACCTACGTGCCCTCAGACTGTTCATCCTTACTAATTAAATTAGGGAAAACAATGATCAAATTTGCGGTCTTTAGGAATAAGATGTATGTCGGGAGAAATAAAGTTTTATTTGTTAACATACTTAAGTTTTGACAACATGGTTTTTGGCTGTTTCAAGGAAAATGGGCACTTTTGTAAACACTGTCACATCAACAGGAGTTTAAAAAATATTTGCTTTAGAGATTATTTTGCTCACAAATTTAATGCATAATGTTTGACACAAGAAAAAATATGATATTGTCATAATATGGTCAAACTGGAAAAAAATCTACTGGAGCAGAAATCAAGTGAATTTCACTGAAACATCAGATTTCATGCAATTGACCTTGCAGTACATTTTTTAAACTAGCAATAAGGATTTGCAGAAGTGCTACTACATAATCTAAAACTGTTTTAACATATCATTTGATTTGTTGGTGTCTTTTCCTATTTTTCTGTTTCTCTTTTTTCTATATAGAGATTCCACTAAAATCTAATTTAATGGATTATATACATCTTTTCTGTGTCCACAGCATCTATTTAGTAAGCTATCTCACCTAAAGTTCTTTTCCTTTCCTTCCCCTCTCTCTTTTCTCTTTCTTTTATTTTAGATGTCCCTAAGTACAGAAAACTTTTCATTTTTATCTTCTTTAGGTTTCAGCTTCAGTACCTGGAGTTAATCAAACAGAAACAACACTTCAAGAACATTTCTACTGACACCAATGAGGAATGTGGCAATTCTCTTCATTTAGTTAACTGATAATATCATACATGTGTAGCAAAAACTGACATTTAAAAATAACTCACAATTATAAGTCTACATTTCAAGGGTTTTTTTTTTTTTGGTTGATATTCAAAAATTAGATGCATAGATTTTTATCTGAAATGTCACAGTCACAATTGTGAGGTTCACCATTTATCAAATGGAAAAAGTAAGGGAGTAGTACTCTGAGCTTTCTTGGTTCCCTTTTTTACAGTTCTTCCATTGACTAACTTATGACCTTCAGCAAATGGAGCTCAGTTGAGCTGACTGTAAAAGAGGACAGCCGCAGTGACCTGTCTTCCAGTGGTGTTATAAGACTCAATAAATCAGAGCCTACAAAGTTCTTTAAGGTTCTCAGATGAATTGTGCTATATAAAGGTGAAATGTCAGAGTAGAAAAACTGCTTGTACCTTTTATATGTCAGTTATTACCAAATGGGCACTACAAAATAGTATCACCTCACACCTTCATAAAATTATTCTCAATTTCTGAAAGAACACTTAGTTCAGCCATTTTAAAATAGGATGTTTAATAGATTGTGTTAACCTCAGAAAACTATTTCTCATCTCAAGCATTCAATGAAACTATTTTTGCCCTGTTATTTCTGATCACTAACATAAATAAGTCCTTTTAAAACAAATTATGGATTAATAAATGCATTTTATGCATTTGCATGTTGTACTGTCTTTGCTTACTTTTCAGATATGCTATTTGCAGTTGATTAACGACTATGAAGTCTTTGCCAACCCAATATATAAGAAGTTGATGGTATATTTTTAATCATCTATATTCAGAGTTGAAAATTAATTTTACTTTGATTTTTTTTTAAACATCCACTGATTAAACTTAAGCAGCTAAACATCTTAGGCATTTAACTTCAATGTTGTGTCCTCCCCTATCAGAGCAAAATTGGGCATTTTCCTATACACAATAGAGGAAAAAAAGCAATTACTATCAATCAGTGACTAAGCAACAGATTGGAGTATTTAGAAAGACTCATTCATACACAGATTTGCAGCAGTGTTCAGCTCCTCTGATTAGATTCCATAGATTTTAAATTGTAGCTAATTAGGCTGTCATAGGTTCATTAATGGCTCTACTGATTCAGCACTCCCTCACCTGCATGCATATTAAAGCTCATTAGCTCCCTTGTCTAAAATACCACCTGCATTAATTGCTGCCGATGCACCAGGACTCTTCAGAAGGCTCTTCTGACAATGATTCTACCTGCTTACAGTGCCCCATGCCCCTGAAAGCTCTTCAGGAGAGCGCACACATAAAGTTCATGGTGCTGCACACGTGGTGAGATTGCAGCTGTTGTAAGGGCAGTCAAGCCTGTTTTACGCTTAACAGCAGGATATAAATAATTAGTGATGCCTCTGCTATAGGGCTTAACACAAGGCCACTGTATTCCATTCTAAGCTTCTACTAAACCATTCCTCTCCACCAAATAAGCTCCCAAGTCATCTTTCCTTGATTCCTGATTCTTTAAGCAGCTTCCACAAAATGCTAAGACTACGCGAGAGGAGGAAGAACACAGTAGCTTTCTTTTAGTTCACAGTCACTGGCCCTTGGGAATGCAAGATGAGTTTCTCTGAGTAGGACGTCTAAAAAACTCTCACAGTTCATAGCTGCCTGAATAAGTGACCAGCATCAATTAAACATTTATGACCTCATATGTTTTAAAATAGCTTTCCTGGGTGCCTGGGTGACTCAGTCAGTTAAGGGTCTGCCTTTGGCTTGGGTCATCATCCTGGGGTCCTGGGATCCAGGCCTGCATCAGTCTTCCTGCTTAGGGAGTCTGCTTCTCCCTCTGCCTCTCCCTCTGCTTGTGCTTGCTCTCTTACCCTCTCTCTGTCAAATAAATAGATAAAATCTTTTTAAAATAAAGTAAAATAGCTTTCCTTTCTAAAGTCAAGATCTTTATTTCTGTATTTATTTATTTATATCTTTCATTTCCTCAGAGTAGCACCTTTGTAGTGAAAGGCTGTTGAATTCAGAGTCACAAACAGAAACTCCCATGAGAAATCCAACTACTTGTGTTAAGAAAAGATCGTACATACCAAGGTGGCTTAGTTGGCTAAACATCTGACTTTGGCTCAGGTTATGCTCTCAGGGTCCTGGGATTGAGCCCCACAGCTGGCTCTGCACTCAATGGGGAGTCTGTTTGTCCATCTCCCTATGCCCCTTCTCCTGACCTTGAGCCCCACACCCCTCATGCTCTCTCTATGTCTCTCTCAAATGAATAAATCAATAAAATCTTTAAAAAGAAAAAAAAAAGAGCTGGCAAAAACAGTGATGATTTTGAAGCTAGCTAATGGTAAAAGTAATTCTTATTTTCAGCTCTTTGGTATTGTTCCACTCTTTCTCCTTAGTGCTAAATCTTAATGTAGGCTGCTACCAACTGCTAGTTACCATTCAGAAATTATTTCTGTGTCTTCCAAATGTATTATTGTAGTGACTCTTTTGATTTGGGAATTTCAAATATGGAATGTAAGTGTCAAATTATCGAAAGCCATTTTTCGTACATTGTTTCCAGTTTTTTATAGTGACAAGTAAGAGGGTATATCTGGTCTCTGTTAATTTATCATAGATGGAAAAAGACCTCTAATAAATAATGTTTAGAAAAATGAATGAATGAGAAATTAAGTACCTAATAATTTGAGTTATTTTTTTTTAAAAAGTATAACATGTAAAGTGAAAAGCAGCTGATTATTATTATCACTTTGGTAGCTTCTTTATCAACACTACTGCCTTTATTTTTATTTAGTTATTTATTAAAGATTTTACTTATTTATTTGACAGACAGAGATCACAAGTAGGCAGAGAGGCAGGTGGAAAGAGCGGGGGAAGCAGGCTCCCTGCTGAGGAGAGAGCCCGATGTGGGGCTCGATCCCAGGACTCTGGGATCATGACCTGAGCCAAAGGCAGAGGCTTTAATCCATTGAGCCACCCAGATGCTCTTCCTTTTTTTTTTTAAAGTTATTATTATTTTGTTTTCTTCTTTCATTTGGTAGGCCTAATGCTTTTAATGCCAGGTTTGTCAATGATCATTGGTTGCACAGATCAAGAGTTATTTGCTATATTTTTGTGGCAAAAAAATAAGGATAAACCATATTGAGAAAGAAATACCAGAAGCTTTTCTGCAAATGCCTATTTATGCTCAAAATAATCTGTATGTTTGTAAGCTAAAATTTCTCTTGGGAATTTTAAGATTTTGTAGAGTTTTCTAATAGTTTGGTCTTAATCTGCAAGGAATATTATTTTCCACTGGGCATATATGATGTTGACAAATACTTACCATGAAAAATAAAACAGCTATCCAGTTATGACCTATCTAGTAGAAGGTAGACAGAAAGGAGGGAAAGGTCACTAGAGAATGTTTTTTCTGTACACTGTTACAAAATATATCTTACTTTATGTTTTCTAGACTTTTCTGTCAACCAGTATCTACCACAATCAAAAAACATTACCTGCACTGCCCAGGACATCTGCCCCAGATATAAAGCCCCAACAAGCCAAAATATAAATGAATATAGGGAACCTAAGATTGAAATGAACAATTTTTTAAACCCAGACTCTGGACTGGCATTTTGGATGAGAGTTAAAGCTGCTTGTAACAATCCTTCAACAGGCAACAAATTGCAATGCTCTTAGATCTAGAAAATAATTATTGATGCTTCATCTCATGCTTTTCTGTCTTAACTAGAATAATACAAGGAGATATTTAATATTAATATCACCATCTCTTCCAGAACTGAAGTTCAAAACTCCTTTTAGTTTCCAAATTTAGGAAAAATTTATAAGTGCTTCAGCATTTCAGACTTATCTCACCCACTTTTAATTTGACTACAAACGCTTAATAAGTACTTACTATGTTGCAAAGACTGCATAAGGCTCTGGAGGCCATGATGATAGTAACGTTAGCATATATACATAAATTTATAAAAATATATAAAATAAACTATGTATTATATAAAATACTGTGTATATCTTGTAATAGTGTGACTGCTTATGTTCCTACTATTATATTGAGCCATATAAATTTGATTTTTTAAAAAAACTGTTTTGTACATGTCAACCATATAAAAGGACCAATTAGCTTTAAGCCTGAGGAGAGAAATACGTCAGACCATGTTTATCATACGGTTTGATGAGTATAATACAGGGTCATGATATGGTAAGGTTTGATTGGATAAATATACAAATTTGGTACTACAGAAATATAAGTAGAAAATAAGAGGTATGTAGGCAGGAGACAGATCTTGAAGACCTCTGAACTCCATTTTGTGTTTATCATTCTAGACCCCAATCCCAACCCAAAATACGTCCATGAGGTGTAAAATAACCTAGACAGCTACTTGAATTCTGCAAAGACTACTGAATGCTCTAGACAGGTAAGCCAAGACACAGGTACAAATAAATACCCATTGGTGGTAGTAGCTTCCTTTTTCTCCTTCTTACTAATGTTGATATGTCGGCAATTTATGTGGGATTTTAATGTTGTGACATAGTTTTATTTAAAACTTACTGAACTGAACAGCTGACTTTAGTATGTCATAACCCTGGACTCAAAATTGAAAGATCAGTAGTAAGGAGCTAATTTATCTACAGAAATAATGTTACAAATAGTGGCTAAAGCTTCTGAGTTGTGTTATCAAATGTAATTAGTCCATAATTATCCATTTATTCAACAAATTTTTTTGAGCATTTACTGAGTTCAGGCAGAGTTCTAGATTTGTACCTATACCAAACTGTCAAATTATTTCCTGCCCAGGACAATAAACTCTTGGAAAGCTCTTGTGTACTAGCTTCTCCAGCAATGCCAAAGAAAGGACTTTCTGACAGACAGTTTTGGGTGAAGCACAAAAACGACTGTACATCTATGTTACACTTTCACTTATCACATGGTCTGAAGAGCAAAAGTCCATTAAAACTTATGATCATCAGTCATAAGAGAATGTGATTTTGGAGGCCATCTACAACATTAAGAGGGTCCAATTTGAGGCATTCTAAATATGTATCTTAATATTTATAAAGGAAAATGTTCTCTTACCAGAAGAAGTATAACCTAACTTTTGATTTTACTCTTGATGAAGCTATGTATTAGTTGGTGATGAATAGCATGTCATATTGATATAAAGGCACAGTTACACACAGTCAATTCAAGAGTATATAAAGATTTTCCTGGATGCTAATGTATTATTATGATCATCACTTAAAATTTCTAACTGATACTATGTACCAACTCATAAAAGAAAGATTCTATTTAAGTATGCATGGACATATGAAAAAGATTTATTATCCACTATGCATCATACTTAATATATTTCACAGGCAGTTTTATTCTACTTATGACATAGTGACATGATTGTAACTAAATAAATTCATTAAAATATAGAACTATATTTTTACATATATTGTTATAAGTCAGAGAATCATTCTTTCAAAATCTATTCAATATAGAGTAATTGACATCACTCAGGTAAAAATAATGACTTCTATAATACCTTACAAATACTAGGTTTTCACTAAATGTACACAGAATGTATTGATAAATGAATATGTGATAGTACTTCACCAGCAATAACACTTAATTTATAACAGTTGGCAGTTACATATTCAAGACACAGGAAAAAAAACAGTGAATTTGAGTCTGTTAACATTGGCTTTACTATCCCATCCACTTATTCTGCTGTTTTTCTTCAGAGCATTTGTCATCATCTGACATATAAGTATTTGTTCACCTGCATATTTTCTGTTTCAACCTACCATAATGAATGTTCTAAAAAAAAAGCAGAGACTTTACTATTCTCTATACTGCTGTAATCTCAGCAGCCAGCACAGTGTCTCATACTGAGTTGCCATTAAACAAATTTGTTGAAGGAATAAACACATGAATGAGTTTTTAAACTACCATATGAAAGAGTTTGTACAATTCAATCAATAATAAATCATAAGACAGTGACTCAGTCATGACAACAAAAATTGAGAATAACAAAACTGGGCCTATATCCAAGACTTTCTATCTCGATTCTTTATTGTGTTATAAACTATTGATTCATAGGGATTGGATCAACTATCTAATAACTGCTTAAAAGTAGGAAATTTTTATTTTAAATGTCCACTACATTAGGTTACTACTCCACCACAATATTAAACCCATAACATCTGCTCAGGATATACTCATGTATTTTAGTTTTCACCATTATTGTCTATTGAAGACACAATTGCAGCAGTAGAAGTCTGAAGATGTGGCCCTCCAGGCTAACGTTTGGCCAGGAAGAGGGTTTTGTTTTTATGATTCTGATTAGTAGCAAGCTCCACTGAAATTTTGTAATTGTCATTTAAAATGAATACGTCTGCTAAATTAGCCCATACACAATCTCAGATTTCACACAAGCAGATATTAGGATGGAGCTTTATCTTCTGTTTATTAACTAGACTGCCATTTACTTTCCCCTTTTTTAGGTATAGTGATTATATAATGTTGAAATTATAATCTTATCAAAGAAAAATATTTTAATTTGCAACACTTTCACGAGTATACTCTTCTAAAGGTACTTCTCCCTATCCTAGACCCAACAAGCAGAACTAAGCTTTTGAAAACCTTTAAGAAATCAGACCTGAAGGAAAAGTTTTTGAATTTTACAAAAATATGTGGACCTATAATTAATTAAACAAGAGAACTACACTTACCATGTACATATATTATAGACTTTCATACTTCTTCTAAGGTGCATTATAATGTCTAGATTACTAGTTTTGGATATCTTTTTGAGAATAATTTTTATCTTAAAAATTTAAATCCAGGGGTGCCTGGGTGGCTCAGTTGGCTAAACATCTTCGTTTGGCTCCAGTCACGATCCCAGAGCCAGAATGCTCTACTATATCTTCCATGTCTTTGTAAAATTTTGCTTTATAATTTTAAAGCTGATGTCCTGTAGGTAAATAAAGTTAAGCCATAGAATGAATGTCATAAGCTTCGCTGTGTACCATGACTCTCTCATGTGATTTTAATGATATCAAGGTACCTGCACTTTTAATAAGATAGGAGCCAGGAGCTAATAAATGCTGACATATCTAATATTTAGGAAGAACTACAATGGAACATAAAGTTAATTGTTAATAAAGATGCCATAAATAAACAATATTTGCAAATTGTATTTGTTAAGTGTATATCTGTATTCCTTTTTCCCAACTCCATATCAGTTAAGTTATTTCCCAACTATTCCAGAGTTTGGAAAAATCAATCTAATGTCAATCAGGCAAGTCAGTCCTATGCAGCAGCATGGTGGCAAGTGCTATGTTGGCTTGTCACACCTCCACAGATTCAGCTGGCAAGGAGACAATGAGTACAAATGGATTTAGACAGTTTTCTTTCTTTCTTTTTTTTAAATTTTTTTATTTTTTATAAACATATATTTTTATCCCCAGGGGTACAGGTCTGTGAATCACCAGGTTTACACACTTCACAGCACTCACCAAAGCACATACCCTCCCCAATGTCCATAATCCCACCCGCTTCTCCCAAACCCCCTCCCCCCAGCAACCCTCAGTTTGTTTTGTGAGATTAAGTCACTTATGGTTTGTCTCCCTCCCAATTCCATCTTCTTTCATTTATTCTTCTCCTACCCACTTAAGCCCCCATGTTGCATCACCACTTTGTCATATCAGGGAGATCATATGATAGTTGTCTTTCTCTGCTTGACTTATTTCGCTAAGCATGATACGCTCTAGTTCCATCCATGTTGTCGCAAATGGCAAGATTTCATTTCTTTTGATGGCTGCATAGTATTCCATTGTGTATATATACCACATCTTCTTGATCCATTCATCTGTTGATGGACATCTAGGTTCTTTCCATAGTTTGGCTATTGTGGACATTGTTGCTATAAACATTCGGGTGCACGTGCCCCTTTGGATCACTCCGTTTGTATCTTTAGGGTAAATACCCAATAGTGCAATTGCTGGGTCATAGGGCAGTTCTATTTTCAACATTTTGAGGAACCTCCATGCTGTTTTCCAGAGTGGCTGCACCAGCTTGCATTCCCACCAACAGTGTAGGAGGGTTCCCCTTTCTCTGCATCCTCGCCAGCATCTGTCATTTCGTGACTTGTTGATTTTAGCCATTCTGACTGGTGTGAGGTGATATCTCATTGTGGTTTTGATTTGTATTTCCCTGATGCCGAGTGATATGGAGCACTTTTTCATGTGTCTGTTGGCCATCTGGAAGACAGTTTTATTTCTTAAAGTAATAGTAACCATTGGTGTCATTTCCCTCATTCCTAATTTCCATAGACTGATGTCCTAAGGCTCAGGTATTACCCCCATCTACTGTGGGTGTGCATAAAAAAGGAATCCTGAGATTAGGAAACTCTGACATCATATAGGAGGTTCTGGCAAACCTATCTTTCCTCCCCTTGGAGATGGAATTATCTTTATTATCTTAGAATGTATTCAAATATCTTCAGAAAAGTCAAAGAGACATATTCATCTTTATTAGTCTGAATATCTTCAGAGAATGGGAAGTCTCCCAGCTTACTATCACTGAATGTAAATAAACTTGATCCAGAAAGGCGATCTATCTCTACCTTTCCAGGGATGCCTTATTAAACAATTCTTGAAAAGATAATTCTGGAGCAGATGGATTGGTAATACCAAGATTTACAGAAAGGTGAGATTTATGAAGAACTATCTCCCGATAATAAGATATCAGAAACACTAAGTGTTTTCTATATGGTTGTGACTATATTATCCAAGGCTCTGAAAACATTCTGTTTTCTTTCAGTGTTATCCAAACTCTTTCAGTCCTATGAAAGAGCAAAATGCTAAAAAGTTCACTTCAACATGAGATTCCCTGTCTTCTTGCTCTTGCTCATTCTATCAATTTGGCTGGGCTTTTTCATAGACATTTTTTTCCCCCAAGACCAAATGCTAACATTTTTTTTAAAGATCTTACTGTTATTTATTTATTCGATAGACAGAGATCACAGGTAGGCAGAGAGGCAGGCAGAGAAAGTCAGGGGGTGGGGGGGAAAAGGCTCCCTGCTGAGCAGAGAACCTGATGCAGGCCTCAATCCCAGGACCCTGGGAGCTTCATCCCAGGACCTGAGCCTAAAGCAGAGGCTTTAACCCACTGAGCCACCCAGGCACCCCTAAATGCTAACTTTTTAATTTACTCTTTTCTAATTCTCACTTCATCCCCTCCCTATCCTCAGTTCAAAGGTAAATGTTCTCTCCTCTGAAATACTAAGGTTTAATTCACATGGCATTTATCCAGGTTTACATTATATATAATTACAGGCATGCACATGCCTCTCTATATAGAACATAGGCAGTTGAGATTTTTGGGTACTATTATTGTTTACTATTTCCCAGATGATGTATGGATATACAGATAAAGTCTGAGAGAAAATATACCAAATGAGAGAGCCTAATTGTAATGTTGCAATGAAAATATGCATTCAGGAGTCAAACAGAAAGCTTGAAACCTAGCCTCATGCATTATCTGTTTTGTGTAATGTTTTTAGTTTATTCACATAAAACTCTCACATTATATTTAGTGTAAACTGAACTTGGATTTATTGCTCCTTTCAAATTCCTATTCATTCCTTCTTATTTTCTTCTTCAACTCAACAAAGATTTGTGTCTTTAGTGTGTTTCTCTATATTGTTTTCTTTTTTACTAAGTTCTGCTTTTATCTCCATTATTTCTTTGGGTCAATCCTTGGTTTTATTCTCTGTTTTTTTTTAAATAACATCATAACTGGGACACAGCTCATAAATTAACATCAACTATTATTTTTTAATATAAGCACTCAACTATAGATATTCACTTTAACTGTATTTCATAAATTTTCTATACAATATTTGGATTATTCAAGTCCAATAAATTGTTTCTTTCCATTATAATTTCTTCTTTGACTCATAGTTATTCAGAAATATATTTAATGTTTTTAAATAAATGGAAATTCATGAAATTTTGTGAGTTTAGTTTTTTCTTTTTATTATTTTCTTTTGTCACTTATGCCGGTACTAACATTTTTCATGTAATTGGAGAACTGCATTAAATTTTATTCCCATTTTTCTGGCATGGAGCATACAAAAAGACATTTTAGATATTTTTCTTATTTCCTGAGAATCAGAGATGCAATAAATATGGTTGTAGTAGGGATCTATCCATTTTTCAGTGAGTAGGGCTTTGCAGTGTCTACTCCATTTTACTTTATAACACAGAAGTCTCATTAGTGATTTATGAGATTTTATAATTTGGTAAGCAAAATGTTTTCTTGTTTAGTTTATATTTTTAAAGAAATTGAGGTTGTATATTGGTGTGTGGAACTATATGTGTGTCTGTACTAAGCTGATTTTTTAATGTTGTAATATTATAATTTTACCCTTTATTTCTGCCTTTAAATCCTTAACAAAATTATTTAAGCCTGGGCTTTCCTTTCTGGGAAGATTTTTAATAATTAATCAATGGCTTTACCTGTTGTTGGTATGTTAAGATTTCTATCTCATCTTGAGTCAGTTTTTATCTTTATGTACTTTGTACATTTCATTTATCTAATTTGTTGACATAGAATTATTCATAATAATCTCTCCCTCAGTCAGAAGCTTGGGTTGTTAATTCTCTAATAAAAGCACTTAAAGCTATAAACCTCCCCACAAGCACTGACTTATCTGCATCCTACCAGTTTTTATCAATTGCTGTTCTGCTGGGGTACCATCTTTGTGTGTTCCTAGAAACCTGTGAGATAGCATGCTTACTCATTGCATTTGAAAGTGTTCTCAAAATGATTTTAAACTTATTGATATCCTGGCACCAAGTTTATAGTTTACATAACATCTCCCAAATCCAAACAAACTAAGATGGATGGGTATTGTTAGCCTTATTTTCACCTTCAATATTAAAGAAGTTCATAAGAAGGTCTTGTTTGAAAGGAAATGTGATATTCTAGGTTTGGTAAAAGCATGATCTTCAAGGAAGAAAAAAAGAATAGAAGAATACAGAATAATAGTGATGAATGCAGACTTAATGTTACATAAGCTGATTCCCTAACAAATAATAATATTAGTTCATTAGTATGTCCCTTTTAGGTCATTCTCATTATTAACATAGCAAAATTTCTGTACACAGCTTTCGAATTTCAGAGAATAAATCAAGTTTCAATATTTCTTTTGATTTTCAGAGAAAGGATAGATTTTTTTGTTGTTTTTGGACCATTGTATACATGATTTGAAGCTTCCAAAAGCAGATTTTATCTCTGCATTCTCCAGAAAGATTCCATAGTATCTCTGGCAGAAGAGAGAAAGTGATCACTTTGAAATATGCCCAAAGCATTCTTCTTAGCAAGGACACACTCCAGTAGAAAAACGTTATCAAAGCCTTGTCTCGGAGGAATATGTAAAGGCATCACTCTCTCTGCAGCCTCCTGTAGTCCTCCTGTTTCACCTACAGTTGGTGAATTATATAAGAATATATACTTGTTAAGGTCACAGGCCAGACACATGTGTATAGAACACTAAGATTCAACTGGGAGATTGTAGAATGTGCTCCTGCTACCACCGCCGCCAAATATACCTCATCTCCTTATCACATCACCAGAAGGCATGTAATACATTCCTCTAAGTAGGAACACTTAGGGAAAGCCAGTTACAGGAGACAAAACCAAGGATGTTAGAAAAATATGAGCCTTCTGGTACCTATAGTAATAGAAAACATTTTTAAAAGCACCACTACTAGCCAGAGTAACAGAAATTGTCACAGTAGAGGCCGATGAACCTGATGTCCCATTAAAACAAGTCCCAAAAAACAAGTCTGTTTTTTGACAAAAAATTATGAGGTGTATGAGAAAGTAAGCAAAACAAAAGACAAATAAAAGCCCAGCTTGAAGAGAAAAATCAAGCATCACAAGCAAACTCAAATATGACACAGATGTTGCAGTTATCATACAACTAATTAAAAATAAGTATAATTAGTATGTTAAGGGCCATAATGAAAGAAAGCAGACAACATACAAGAATAGATGGATAATTTAAACAGAAAGACAGAAATTATAAGAATCAAGATAAACTCATAGTAATAGAGAGTAGAATGGTACTTACTAGAGGCTGTGATATGGGGAAAAGGAAAGGTTTTTAAAAAAGAAGAAAAGAAAAACAAGAAGAAAAGAATTACAAGGATTCTAAAAACACTGCAGAAATAAAGAATACCTTTGATGGGCACATATAAACTAGGAGTAGTCAAGAAAACAATCATTCACTGTGTTTACAAATAGGTGAATAGAAGTTTCTCAAACTGTTTTTTAAAAAGGACTTAAAAAAAAAAAATAAAAAAGAACAGAAGAAGGGCACCTGAGTGGTTCAGTCATTTACGCTTGAGCCTTTGGCTCAGGTTATGATCCTAGGACCCTGGGATGGAGTCCCATGTCCTGTTGGGGGTCCCTGCTCAGAAGGGGAGCCTGCTTTTCTCTGTCCCTGTACCCCTACCCCCTGCTCATGCTCTCTCTCTCTCTGACAAATAAATAAAATCTTTTAAAAAAAAAAAGAACAAAAAAATTGAAGAACTGAGGAGAGAGTAATAAGAAAAAGAAAAGAAATGAAAAATTTCATGATTATGATTACCTCATCTCAGGATAAAATACAAGAGTCATATAAAAATACACATAACATGGTCTGAAAGAGACATAAATGTATCATTTTCTTCATTCTTAGGTAAGGGTAGGTTCATATGTGATGATTATTGTTTTATAACATGCAGGATAAAAGTTAAATGAAAGTATAAAGCTTCCAAAGAATATTGCAATTAGCCTTGATGCACTGATGGATCATCTCCTATGTGCCCACCCCCCAAAAATCCAGAGGAATACATAACATATAGTGACTATACTGTAGTAACAGTAACTATACTGTAGAAGTTTAAAATTTCTAAAAACCCCATAAGCCCTATAATAGGGTTTTTTTTTTTTTTTTTGGTTTATCTGTTTAGTGAATGAATGAGGAAATAAGTTCAGAGATATGTAGTAGCTTATTCAAAGTTAAAGAGCTAGCAAGTGGTGGAGGTTGATTTGGAATCAAGGCCTAATTCCAAACCTTTTGTTTCTTTGAGTCCAATGCACAGTGACTACTAAAATAATAGCTCGTAAGAATTAGGAAAAAGAAGAATTTAATAAGCATCAAATACTCACTTTACCAATACAGCACTTGGTAAATGTTTCCTTAGCTGCTCCTTTTCCTCTTTTAGGAAAAGACCTTTATATAGTAAGACTATATATAGTTATAGATAGTAAGCACTAAGTATATAAGACTGTATACTTAAGACTATATAGGGACGCCTGGGTGGCTCAGTTGGTTGGACAACTGCCCTCGGCTCAGGTCATGATCCCGGCTCCCGGGATCGAGTCCCACATCGGGCTCCCAGTTCCGTGGGGAGTCTGCTTCTCTCTCTGACCTTCTCCTCGCTCATGCTCTCTCTCACTGTCTCTCTCAAATGAATAAATAAAATCTTAAAAAAAAAAAAAAAGACTATATAGTAAGACTATGTATAGTTACATATAGTAAGCCCTAAGTTAAGATTTAGTTGGTGTTGAGATACTATGGTTTTTAAAATTTATTTATTTGTTTATTTATAAGGTTTTATTTATTTATTTCACAGAGACAGAGGGAACACAAGCAGGGGGAGTGAGAGAGGAAGAAGTAGGCTTCCTTCAGAGCGGGGAGAGCCTGATGCTGGGCTAGATCCCAGGACACTGGGATCATGACCTGAGCCAAAAGGGGATGCTTAACGATTGAGCCACCGAGGCATCCCTGAGAAACTGGTTTTAAAAGATGAATTCAGGGGTGCCTGCGTGGCTCAGTGGGTTAAAGCCTCTGCCTTGGGCTCAGGTCATGATCCCAGGGTCCTGGGATCCAGCCACATCAAATTCTCTGCTCAGCGGGGAGCCTGCTTCCCTTTCCCTCTCTCTGCCTGCCTCTCTACCTACTTGTGATCTCTGACTGTCAAATAAATAAATAAAATCTTAAAAAAAAAAATAAAAGGGGCACCGGGGTGGTTCAGTTGGGTTAAAGCCTCTTTCTTCGGCTCAGATCATGATCCCAGGGTCCTGGGATTGAATCCCACATCGAATTGGGCTCTCTGCTCAGTAGGGAGCCTGCTTTCTCCTCTCTCTGCCTACTTCTCTGCCTACTTGTAATATTCCTCTGTCAAATAAATAAATAAAATCTTTAAAAATAATAATAAATAAAAAATAAAAGACCAATTTAATTATTTGTAGACAAACTGTTTTAGGCATATACTCCAGTATGTACCCACTAAAATATACATCTGTTATTTTCTAGATCCTTCAAAAAAAAAAAGTAATCTATTTGAAGAAATCAATGTTCAAAGGTAATTTACTGTTAGAGGATAATAGTGCTCTTTACATAGATAATGCCCACATTTCCATTTGCAAATATCTGGGGAGAAAAATCTCTAGATATTTAACTAAGTTTTCCTATCAAAACATTTCCAGTAGTCATGCCTGATCAATATATATGTTTCCACTAACATAAACAAATTTATGGATGGCAGCCCCTGAAACTCATACAGCATCTTTTTATTATTATTATTATTATATATTATTCATTTATTTGTCTCAGAGAGAGAGCGTACAAGCAGGGGGAGCAGCAGAGGGAGAAGCAGGCTACCCACTGAGCAAGGAGCCCCATGCAGGACTCAGTCCCAGAACCCTGGGATCATGATCTGAGCCAAAGGCAGTGGCTTAACCGACTGAGCCACACAGACATCTGAAGCATCTTTTATTAATTCTATTTTTACTTTTCCTTTTAAGTTCAATGGAGTCATAATTACATAGAAACCAAGTACAACAATTATATTAAAATATTATAAAATTAATGGGACAAAAATCTAGTAACAACAAAATATTTACCCTAAAATCAACTATAATTACATCTTATACTTAATAAAAGTGATACAACAGATATGTAGTACTATTAAGTTTACCCAACAGATGTCTGATGAAGTCATTGTATTTTTTTCAAATTTTACTTGCATTTTTTCCTAGTTATGAATTTGCAATTCCATTCAACTACAGAAATAAGCTTATCTCACTGTCTCCTAATATTTTCACCCACATTATGATAATACTGTACTTATCTGCCCACTTCATACATCAAATGAAATAAATTGTGGTACAGAAAAATATTACTAGTAGAGCAGGTAGTATTTCTGTAATATACAGCTCCCTGTGCTAACTATACAGATTTAAACTAAAATATTATAATGCCATGTTTATCAGTTATAAAAAGTAACTGCATAGTTATAGATTGTATTAATTATAAATTGTTCTATATAGTCATAAGAGAATTTCTCAAGGATATCATCCTTCTAATGTTGGAAAATTCCTTTCAAAAGTCATTTTTTGGGTACCAATCATTAAGTGTCTGCCTTCTGCTTAGGTCATGATCCCAGGGTCCTGGGACTGAGCCTTGCATTGGGCTCCCTGCTGAGCAGGAAGCCTGCTTCTCCCTCTCCCTCTGTCTGCTTGTGTTCCCTCTCTCCCTGTTTCTCTCTGTGTCAAATAAATAAGTAAAATCTTAAAAAAAAGTATTAAAAAAGTCACCTTTATGTTATTTATTTTATTATTCCTAAATCCAATATAGCTAAAACCTTTTGATTTGCTCCGTAATAGCTATAAATTTCCCAATTTCAAATTTCTGCAACTCTGATTCTGGTCTAAGTTAAAATCATATCTTATCTTTATTCATTCACAAATATTTATTAAATCTTCTCAATGTTTCAGACAATAGATTATATATTGAAAATATAACAATGAACAAGACATATTTTCCTTGCAGAAATCTGTAAAAAATAGCTATAAAAAATCAAGTAATTTCCAATGGAGTTATAGTTTAAGAAAAAATAGCTATAAAAAATCAAGTAATTTCCAATGGAGTTATAGTTTAAGAATTCTAAAAAAAAAATAATGCACGTATACTAAATCAAGGAGTGAATGAATGATGAATGGTGGAAATATAAAGGTTTGTCATTGTTGGAATGTAAAGTTATACATAGGTGAAGAGAGAAAGAATGATCTAACTGGTGATGGACTATATCTGGAGATGGTATGAAGTCATGTTTAGCTTAATATAATATAATGCAATTCTATCTTTCTATCTACAATATAAATATTTGTAGATATCCATATACACTCTAGTTAGAATAGACAGATATACTTCCTTTCTCTGTAAATTTAGAGTGCCTGGAAACAATGACACTTCAATAGCAGTGAAATACCTAATGCCTAGATCTTGATAAACAACACTAATCTCTATTAATAGAGACCTGATCCCCTGAAGAAATGGCTGATTCTAGGACTGGGACAAGAAATATATGAGTCTAGAGTATGATGTAGTGTCAGAAATAAGAAGCTGCTCAAGAAAAACACAAAGATAAGGGTATGTCAAAGGGACAAGGGAGTCAATTGAAAGAGCTCGCAATAGTCAAAGCTAGAATAATTTGAACAAAATATAAATATTAGCTTATAATCCAAACTATAAAATAAATATCTGTAAGTCTACATTGATAAAAGCAAATGATGAAAAGAAACAAACTGGGGAAGACTAGACACATCCTCATACAGAAAAAACATCCAAATAATTCATTTAGATATTCATTTAGATAGTCTCTGAGAGATGGAAGGTAACTCCCCACCTCTTAAGTGTCTACTGCACATAGCTCCTTCTTTCCGAAGAGTACAGTACGAAAAGGGGAGAATCATTTTACAAGTGGAGAAACCTGACAAAAACCCTCTCAGCCAGGTGATAAACATCAGTAGATAACGTTGAAAGGATATACCCTTGATATGATGTGATGAAAATGGAACTTTGACTCTGAGTTGTCTCTCAAAATGCAATAATCTCTATTTATTCATGAGAAAAGCATTAGACAAATTTCAGTTGAAGCATGTTCTACAAAATACCTGATCAGCTCTCCTCAAAACTGTCAAGCTTATCAAAACAAGGGAAGTCTAAGAAACCATCATGGCTTAGGGCAGCCTAAGGAGATGTAATGACTAAAAGTGATCCTGAATGGGATCTGGGCACATGAAAAGGATGTTAGGTAAAAATTGAAGACATATGAATAAAGTATGGACTTTATAACAATGGATCAAACTGGTTCATTAGTTGTGATAAATATATCATACTTATGTAAGATACTAATAATAAATCAGGCTGGATGAGAGGTATATTAGAATTCTCTATATTCACAACTTTTCTATAAATCTAAAGCTATTCTAAAATAAAACGCCTTACAAAAAAAGCAAAGGGATCACAGAAACTTACAATTTAGTAAAAGCCCATGTAAAGTGAACAGATCTTATTTCATTGTGATTAATTACTCCTCAATTTTTGGAATCATTCTTAATTTAATATCCCAAATGGACAGATGACTTTGTTCATTAAAAAAAAAAAAAAAAAAAAAAAGAACTTGCAGTATAATGTTTTCTGTGCAGCCAATAGGATAAAAAGAAAAATTTGTGGAGCCATTTAAAACATATATAGAAGGAAGTATCTATTTTATCCATGGCTTGGTAAAATAACTGGTATTACTTTCTCATTTAAAAGTAAGATTTACACTGGAGTTTTGAGAGAACTTGTATCTGTACAAGTAACTGTTTTTAGGTTAGCACAATGATTAAAGAGATATGACTTTTTCATCCTTTTGATCACTAATTTCTTCTTACTAAAGATTTTTTAAATTTATTCATTGAGAGAGCAGAGAGCGAGAGCATGAGCAGAGAGGGGGGTCAGAGGGAGAGGGAGAAGCAGACTTCCCCAGAGCAGGAAGCCCAACACAAGGCTGAATCCCAGGACTCTAGGATCGTGACCTGAGCCAAAGGCACATGCTTAAGCAACTGAGCCAACCAGGTGCTCTTTGATAACTAATTTCTTTAACATATTTCATCGAAGCATCCCATTATTCAGGGTAAGTAAAGACTTACCAGCCAAAGAATTCCACAGTCCTAGCACCAGCCAAGTATGTTATAATGGAAAAGGAAGAAACTGAAGAGGGGATTATTGCAACATAAAAGCCTTAAGCAAATATAAACTGAAGACATAATTAAGAATACTCAGCTGAGCATATTAGCATTTTTGAATACTTATATATCTTATTCTTGCAAAAATTGTCTGAAACTCAGTTGTAAAATGACATTGACAGAATGAATGAGAATGATTCAGCAGCCTGTTATGGGAGAGATTAATAGCTTCTGTTCTCAAACAAGCTAATCTCTATAAAAATACAGTGCCTTTAGGTACCTTGGAAGAAAAGAATCAAATACTTACATGATAGATCTTTGTGTGTGTGTGTGTGATTCACCAGCTGCACTAATTCCCTACTAATGTTCTCTTTCAGAGAAAAAAATCTTTGTGCATAGAATATATTCTGTAGTGTTCTACCTAAATTATGTTACGATAGTAAAATTTGTTAACATTATGGGAATTAGAAAGAAAATAATTATACACTGACCTAGCAGGTTACCAAGCATGAAGAAAGTGTGTAATATACTCTTGTATCTAATATACCCTTGTTTAATCTTCATTAACAAGTATTCAATAATAAAGCTATCAGAACTAAATTTTCCATTAAAATACAGTGTATATAAAAGAATATTATATATTATATTATATATAATATATAAAAGAATATGTCAAACAAACGTAAAGCCCTTTTTCTTGTGATTGCTTTTGTTTTTATTGTTTTCTGAATAGAGCAGAAACAGAAACAGAAGATGAATTCTCTGCCATTATGTCTGGATGAAGACAAAAAGACCTTCTACTTTAAAAGATTTCATGAACTTCACTTAAGTCATTCAATCAAACATAAAGCAATCAGTTCATATCTATTCTGAAGGGGCCCAATCAAACTAATCAAAATAAGATAGGTCAGAAGTCAACAGGATGGCTTAATGGCAGCAACCTTTCATATAATAGTTAAAATTCTTTTACACACACATACACACTACACACACACATATATATATTTACACATGCATATATATAAAATATATATATTTCAAACATGTATATATGGAATTGGATTGTCTGTAAATTTATTTAAAACTTATAGGTCCACATTTCTGATAACTAAACGTCACATTATTATCACCACTTACATTCAAAGATCAATTTCTATTTGGAACTGTGTCTTTAAGGATTAAAGATCATTTGCTCCTTTACTGCCACTTAGGGAAAGAACAAAAACAGAAAAGAACTTTTAGAGAGCATCCATTATGTGCTAGGTCTTATGTTAGTGACATTACATATGTAATCATATTTATCCCTTATGAAAGTAATGACATAAATCAAGCTCTTTTGATGATAAGGACACCTAGGGCCAAGTGTGATAAAATTACATTTTATGGTTGCAGAGCTGGCTAATAGTGAAGCTGAAAAGTAAATACAGGTCTTTTTGGTATCTAACCATGCAAAATACATAATACTGCATAACAGACACAGAGTAATTAATATCCACGAGTTTAACTAGAGTTCAAAGCACATTCACTGGAATCAGTGAGTGATAGTGATTGAAATGTCCCAAACATTGAAAGTTACCTTGGATTAAATCTGTTAACAAGTGCAAAATTGCAAATCTCTGTAAGTTTTGTTGTTATGATCAAACCTGCTAATAAGCCTACTTCATTCTGGGCTGGCAAGCTAGCAAAGCCAGGAAATGTTCTGAGATAAAACATCCACTGTAGCACTTCTACCGATGTACTACATTTGTTTGCTTAAGAGGATCATTCTGAAAAATAGAGCAAGTTGAGTCACTGAATCAACCATTCTCCTAAAATGAGAAAAAATCTACTATGAATATTTTTCTGCATCCTACAGTAAATACATAGACACAAACATATAATATGCATATATGACTATGCACACATGTGTATATATACACACATGCATGCATGCACACATGTTCACACATGTAAGATTATGGTTTACTTCATAATCTATAGGCTTTTCCATTGTTAACTGATATTAGAGAACAGTTCTAACAAGAATTTGAAAGACATCTAGAGAAACATGAGAGTCCACCTCATCTTAGCCATCAGCCTCAAATGATTTTTCTTTTCTCTTTCTCACAAATTCTTAAAAAGAGAAAGCTGGAGAAGAGAAGGTTGTTTTAACTTGTCACTGACCTACCTCTTAGCTGAAGCGCTAATGAACGTAAAAATAAATGATTGCAAAACACATTATTCCAGTACTGTAATCCCAAAATTATAGTTCTTTTATTCAAGTGGCAAAATCATTTCTAGAGACCCAGACATATTGTGAGTACTCTTTTTCAGGATATGTATTTGGGATTTGACTTCAGTTCAACAAGCATTCCTAAATCCTTGCTTCTTCCTAGGAACACCATGCACAGTATCAGGGAATAACATTTGACTGTGAAATATAAGTAGATACAGATGGTTATAAAGATTTGGTTAAGGGAAAGATAAGGTCTTATAAATCTGATTCATCATACATAAAGATATATATACTAAGGGCCAGAGCAAGACCCACAGGACGCTGATTTCAATACCAATAGATCACTCTTTTGTTGTCAATAATCACAAGAGAATTGTTGCTGATTCAGAAGCAGTGGATCACAGGTGAGAGATGTGTTGTGTGTAGAAGGAGATGCTGGGCACCAGTCACTACATCTGCCTTCACCAAACATCTGCCCTTCATAACCCTATCCCCTTTTCTCAACAAGACCAAATAAGCATATAAGCAAAAATGACTGCATATGTAGCAAAGCACAAGTATTGTGCTTTTAATCTTCACATGCATTATGCTAATAAAATGTACTTGTTATCTTTTTTTAACTTTTATTAAAATTATAAGGATATTATTTCTTTCATAGTTATTAAGGATGTTTATAGTCATTAAATATTATATTTTAAAAGATTTAGAAATTAATGAACTGTATCTTCAAAAAAGAAATTTCCCTTCAAAAATCTCTCAGGAACTCATAAACTAACAAGTTAAGTAATTAGATCTTTTAAGTCAGGACTACATTGAGTAACTATCAAAGCCATGGCACATATCTTAGTTTTGATAGATAACACTATTTTTTCTATAGTTTCCATTTTCCCATTAAAATGACGGGACAAAAATAAAATGATTAGACAATATGTAGGTCATTGTTTTACCTCCATCAATAAATTAAGTCCCTTATACTGTACTTCAGCCCACTCTCTCCTTTCCCCCTCGAAAGGAATGATTGATGTGTGCCCTGGGCACTTGTTTAACATCCTGATCTCATTCTTTCCAATCTTTTAGCCTCTAATCTCAATAACAACCCCTCAGACTCTTAGACTCAGTTGTCTTTTAATTCCCTCAGAAATTCTGAAATTTTGATCTCTAACTTAAACGTTACTGTATTTTTGTCAATGCTACTGTTCTACTTGCTTCGACAGAAGACCAGTTATTCCTCTTCTTCATGACTCCAATCTTAATTGTGTGCATGCACACACACTTAGCGCATGCACACACACACACACACACACACACAATTATTTTTATCTTTATTAATCTAATATTCCAGATTTTGTATTTGGCCCTTGTTCCTCTATGTTCTGTAGGTTCTTTCAGTGATTTATTCTATTCTTAAAACATAAAAGCTTCTACTGGTATGTAAATATCCTATAACTTCATTCACAAATGTCTAATAATTCTATCTAAATGTCCTATGTTTTACATTATGAAAAGTGGACTCCTTCTCTGTACCCTTCCAAATCAGATTTTTTTTTTACATTATCTCAGTTAATAATGATACCATCCTAGATATCTAGTCCTTTAACCCATATAGTAGCAATAGCCCCAGAGAGTACCTCTCTCCACCTTATGTAATGGACAAGGTTCCCTAGGGCTGTTTCTTTTGTTTGTTTGTGTGTTTGTTTGTTTGTAGTATGGGTCTGTGCAATGGGGAAATAACTCATTGATGATGTAGGGACAAAGAAATTCAGAAGCCTTTCCTACTTGCTAACTTTACCCTTGCTTTGGCTTTGTATTTAAAGGTAATGATAAGCGACTACTGAGCTTGTGTTATGTGTGAGGCATCCTTCCCATGTTCCACTGACATACTTGTATTTAATTCTGGCAATGAATTTGCAAGTTTGGATACTCCCATTCCCTGGATGAGGAAAGAAAAAAACAAGTATAGCTAAGTATCTTGCCCATAATACAAATCTGTTTGCTTCTAAAGACAGTCTTATCTCTATAATACCTATGCCACTTGTAGCCTCTAAGAGTAATAATATGAAGACTTCAAATGCCTGAAACTGGCAGCTTATTCTTATTTAGTTTGAAGAAATTAAACTGTAGAGGACCAGCTTAAAATGTCTTTTTTTTTAAATACCCCCATAACTTGAAGTTGAATCATTAACTGTATTCTATAGAAAATCGTATCATAATGAGCTTCCATTCATCAACCTTTATGCTTAGGTACCTTTTCAATGACTATTATCCATAAAGAAAGAGTGTATCTGCATTATTAGAATCTGAAATCCAAACACTTGCTCTTGAAATGGTACCAAAATAGGTAATAATCATTTCCAAGTAGATTTAATTTTGGTTTTGTTTTGTATAGATGGAGGTTTGGTTGACTGAGTTGGTGAGAACATCTTTTAAGGCTACATTTTGGAACATCAAGTAAAACAGCTTTATATAAGAAATTCTTCTCTTATAAATCATGCCTGTTACTTTTCCATGCCAAGCCAATTTCATAAACAATGTTCTATCAGTCCTTGTACACTGGCAGTGCAAAATATTTGTGAGACTGCTGTGCCACAAACAGCAAAGGAACTGAATATGAAAATATTTCTTTCTCTCATCTGGGTCTCAAAACAGTGCAAAAGGTCATTCTTCCCATTTTAGAGATGAGATCTCAAGTTCAGGTAGTTAAAATAATACACTCAAGATAAAAAAAAAAAAAAGAAAAGTCAGGATATGAATATGACTGAAAATACATCATAATATTGGTGACTCACTAATGTCAGCTTTATATGCAAAGGACAGTATATTGCTGTCACTCTAAATTGTCATATCATAGGCTATAGCTATAAAATTAGTTTATAGTAGTATTTGATTACTGCTCATATATCAGAGTATAGAGTTTAAACTATATGGTGACACAAGAGGATATTATAAAAAAAGAACTTCTGAACATAATGCAAAATATCTCCGGGTAAGCAGCAACAAAAACTGGTTTTGAATTGTTCTGCTTGTTGGCCATTCAGCTCACACTATTGTAGACAGCTGTCCACATAAGAAAAAAATTTGAATCCACTAAATTTAGTCTTACTAGTATTCTAAAATAACACAAACTATTCTTTTGGCCAAGATAGAGGGGCCCCTGCAGATTAAACTTAAGAGTTAACACAGTTCTTATTCAATGGAACTAAATTAAATATTATAGTTCTTTTCCTTTTGTATTTAATCTTTTATTTTCAGTTTAAAATATAGATGAGATTGTTTATGATAATTATGTAATTTGATGTACAAGTGCACTTTTAAATTTGTGAGGATTTGGGGAGAGAGACTAAACATCCTTGCACACTGAGGTGTGTTTGTATTTTCCTGCACTTTAAACATATTTTCAATTTTAATACTTGAATATGATCAGCAGTTAGTCCACAATTTACTCCAATCATGGATGATCAAGATAATGAAGTTTAAAAATCAGATACCGTGCATGTGGTAGCTTCTTCCAGCTGCAGCTAGCTATGCTTCTACAATAAACACACAATACTTTGACGTGATTGTTGCAGACCTCCAACTAAGAGTTGCTAACTTAACAAGAAGCTAGCAAATTCTTTAAAAAAGAAAGATCGGTGTTTGGATACTTCCTGCTGTGTTAAAAATTTTAACTGAAGTAATTAGCAGCAGGTTTTTCCATCTTCACATGAGAGGTAGAAGAAAGGAACCACTGGAAAGGAGAATAGAAAGAAAGCAAAAACTAGAGGAGAACTGTCACAATTGAGCAGAGGACATGCTGCCTGATCAATGGCCATAACTGTTATAAATATGTTTTATAGGAAGATACCAGAGAAACATTAGAAATTAACTCTGTAAGATACTCATGAATTAGAAAATAATTTCTCAGCACTGAGATCTTTTGGTTTAAAAAAAGGTAAGTACAATTAGACACACATTGATTTAGTGCTAAACATGAAAGAAGGTATTGTCTTATTTGATGATTTTAAATATAGTTTCTGACTTTGGTCAAAATCATGGATTTGATCGATTGGCAGTTTTTATTTTATTTTATTTTATTTTTAAGATTATTTATTTATTTATTTATTTGAGAGACAGACAGTGATAGAGAGCATGAGAGAGGAGAAGGTCAGAGGGAGAAGCCGACTCCCCAAGAAGCTGGGACCCTGATGCGAGACTCAATCCCAATACTCCAGGATCATGACCTTCATGAGCTGAAGGCAGCTGCTCAACCAACTGAGCCACCCAGATGCCCTACTGACAGTTTTAAAATACAACATCAGAACATTTTCTTTTCAAAAATACACGTCACAAATCAGCACTTTAAGGTCATAAAAAGACTTAAGCTATTTTAAAAAGCAACTCTTTATATTATAAGTATTTGGGTCTTAAATGTAAATTATTATAAATGAGTAGAGGTGTTAATAACTCAAGTATTAAATATATTTTAATATACCTTAAGTAGATTCTTAAAATAAGATATTTAAGAAATTCCTCCAATTTGTTAAGAATATGTTAAGAATATGTACCTTGTTTCATGCAAGGTACATATGTAAACTGAAATTATCTTTAGTTTGGCGGGAAAATGAAATCAGAAAGGAAAAACGTTCTCTCTCTCTCTCTCTCAAATCTACCTAAAATGAATATTTGGAGTGCCTGGATGGCCCAGCTGGTTGAGACCAACTCTTGGTTTCAGCTCAGGTGTTGATCTCAGGGTTGTGAGATAGAGCTCTGAGGGGCTCCACACTCAAGGTGGAGTCTGCTTATGTTTCTCTCTCCCTCTGCCCCTGCCAATCTCCCACGCATGTGCATCTCTCTCTCTCTCTTTCTCTCAAAAATAAATAAATCTTAAAATAAAATAAAATAAAATGAAAATTTAACATGAAAATCATTATCAGTTTAACTCCTAGTCCTCACATTCTTATACCTGGAGCAAACATATGTCACAAAAGATAATTAGATTTGTTTTAAAGAACATATCCCTATATACCATGTTGAAATTCTACTTTAAGCACAAGAATAAAGGAATGGGCATAGTCCATTTTAGCCCCAAATGGTGAATTTGCTTCTAAACAAAACTGAATAATTTTGTAAGTGTTTTTAAGAAGTAAAATAACTTCTGGAAACCTTCTTGTCATCACTAAAACATAATGCATAATTCCTTTTCCATTTTTGAGCAGGAGATTTCCTTCTCTAATTCTGCTTAGGATCCACTTTAGTAATACTTTCTGCCTTAGATTAATTACCCTGATCTAATTCATTTAGTGGAGGACAGCTGTGGTACGTGGGTTGCCCACTGATGTATGGTGTTAAATGACGCCCATCTGTCATTGCAGCATATCAGCATGGATTCAGTGTCATCCACTTCATTGGTTCTGCTGAGATGTGAAGTACAGCTACAATGTTTACTACTGTTGTTAATTTAATATCTACACCTTTAATAACCTGACTGCTGTCACTCGCTGAACAATGATACATGATGGCCAGCAAAGAACCAGATAGAAAGCATTAACTAGACAGCACAGCAGACCCTCTGGTACAGTAAATTAGAACACTTCTGGGCAAAGTTGCTACTGAGGGCCCTGTAGCACATTCCCTTGGGAAATTCTTTATTGAGAAATAAACTTTAAAGGATGTGTGTTCATAGCAATTTTGACAAATGCAGATCTGGTCCCTTAAAAGAGAATTATTCTTAAGAGTCTTTTTATCTTTTAAGTTGTTCAAATGGATCCTTTTTTTCCACATTCTTTTGTTCTTACTTTACCTCCACTCCTCAAATTTGAGATATATGCATTTCCTTGGGTTTAGCTGATACGAATATATTACACCAAATCTAACATTTTGGGTTTAAGATTTTCCTTCTTGTCTACACTACCTTAACCCAAAATTTAGGGGAAGATCTGAGAATTCAAAACCACACATATTATGTATAATACTTGATTCTGTTTTCAAAAAGAATAATTAAATATTAGTGTATTTATATGACATGTATATCATCGCTTGTATAACATATGGTAAAAAAAAGTAAAAGAATACATAACATGCATGTTTAAGTTCTATTTAAAGTTCTATTTAAGTTCTAGAGAAATGCAACTGATTTCTGTGCATTGATTTTATATCCTGACACTTTACTGAATTCCTGTATAAGTTCTAGCAGTTTTGGAGTGGAGTCTTTTGGGTTTTCCACATAGAGTATCATATCATCTGCGAAGAGTGATAATTTGACTTCTTCTTTGCCGATTTGGATGCCTTTAATTTCCTTTTGTTGTCTGATTGCTGAGGCTAGGACCTCTAGTACTATGTTGAATAGCAGTGGTGATAATGGACATCCCTGCCGTGTTCCTGACCTTAGTGGAAAAGCTTTCAGTTTTTCTCCATTGAGAATGATATTTGCGGTTCTATTTAAAGATCTATTAAAATCATCTATTAAAAGATGATTCTATAAAATAAATGAAAGGGTATAAAATATTGATAGAATAAGAATATAAATGTAGCTCTCTTTTTTTGGTGGGAGGGAGACAAACCATAAGTGACTCTTAATCTCACAAAACAAACTGAGGGTTGCTGGGGGGAGGGGGTTTGGGAGAAGGGGGTGGTATTATGGACATAGGGGAGGGTATGTGTTTTGGTGAGTGCTGTGAAGTGTATAAACCTGGTGATTCACAGACCTGTACCCCTGGGGATAAAAATATATGTTTATAAAAAATAAAAAAATTATATTAAAAAAAAAAGAATATAAATGTAGGCAAATTTTATTTTAATAGTTCTAAAATACTGGAAAAAGAAAAATTAGCTAAAGAGAATGTAATTTGATTTTTCTATTTCCTTTTAGTTCTAGTTTTTCATATTTCTTATGTTAATATATCTGACTGATTTACATTATATTCATACTTGAAGCTTTCAAAAGTGTCAATCTCTTCTTCAAATTTTTCCTCTATTCCCTGCATTGAATAAAATTTGGCTGCCCTAATGCTTATATTACATTATGTCCCAATAGATTCTACTCCAGTCCCCAGGATCTATGCACTGAGGTTTGAGACATGTTATCAAATTCTCTGTAATACTCAAGTACCACCTACACAATTATTCTTCCACCTTTGTTTGCATATAGATTTCTCTTTTAAGGCTAATGTTATCTGGATAAACTATCATCTACCCCTCTTTATTTCAATTCCTCAGTCTATTCCAAGTATTAAGATCAAACTGTTTCAAAGTAATTTAAAAGTGCCACAGCAAAAAGCTTGAGAATATTAACCAAAACAAAAAACAAGATTATCTATCACACGCAAAAAGTAAAAGTTGCAATGCTTGACATTTACAGATGGCTATTATTTCATGCTGATGCTTTTACAAAAGTATTCCTGCAAGTGTTTCATCGTCAAGGAGATTCATTGAAAGGACTTTCACAAGTACAGGTTTCTGGTAACTTTTAGATCATATTACTGAACTGGGTAAGAATGTATACGACTCTAGGGGTAAAACTGGATTCATAAAACTAACAAAAGATCAAGATATTTTGGGAGTAAATAACAGAGAGATAACAGATAGGAATATAATTTTTATGACTTTTATTTGAGACACTGTTGGCTTTTTAATGTTTTATTTTTTCCAGATTTAATGAAAATTTTTTTTCTCTTTTTGTTTAAGCTATCAGCAATTTAATAAAGTATACCCATTTGAGTCAGTTAAAAGAGCAAGGGAGAGGTGTGGTCAATTAGATAGTCTGGAAAAGTCTTCTGATGTAAAATACAAGATGCCAGACAAACAAGGAATCATCCTATAAACATTTAGCTGAATCTAAAAGAATATAAAGGGTATTCCCAGGAGCACCCTCTCTCCCCTTGCAGAAAAAAGAAAAAAAAAAGAAAAGAAAAAACCTAAATGGTATGGGTTTTCTAGGTGGCTCAGTGGGTTAAGTGACTAAGTCTTGAAAAAAATCCCAATTTGAAAAGATCAGCTGTCTCTATAATTGGTGCAAACTTATTTGAGGTGGGCCAATTTTCTCAGTTTTAGCAATGCTTAAATATTTCTGGACGTTTTTCTAAAGCATTTCTCACATAGGGTGATTAAGACACATGATGGAGCCCAAGATGGTATCGTTTATGTTAACAATTTTTTTTTTTTAATCTGTATCTGTGAAAATAGTTTTTCAAGGGATCCATTGAAACTATGGCTGGGCCAAAGCCACGTGTAGCTGAATTACACACTGTAATTGTAAGTCATATGTAAGGAATTTGATAACTTTCCATAGTATATATGGAATATAACATTATCAAGTCCCCAGGTCACCTTTAGTAAGGATAAGAGTGGGATTTTTTTTCCTGTAGCTGAATGATATGTCTTATTTACAATAATTTTGGAATAATGATACTATTTACACAGAAAGATAAAGTGTGAAGAAAAATAACTTGTAGTCTTTTTTTTACAAAATAATTAGTAGTCTTAAAAAAATAATAGAGATGCTTCAATCTCCAATTTTCTTTGATCCATAGAAAAGAACCTGAGCTTGACCTAAATACTTATGGAAGAGCCACTTTGATTAAGAGGTTTCTGGGGGAAAGAAAAGTTCAATCATAAATATATAGAAGTTAATGAGCAATATACTATTTTATTATTAACTATAATCTCCTAATTATTTTTTCCTGAGTTCAAAATATTACAAATACATTTGTACTTTGCACTTCTTGATGTCTCATGTTCCCAAAGAAAGAAAATAGACATTTTGTCCTTCAAATTTCTGTATCTAATAGAATGTCTTCATTCAAACATCAAGAAACTATACTGATGTGTTGATGTGTGTTACAGACAGATGGATGGATTTGCTTTGCTGACCTCTAGGCCTTTAATACTTTTTTAAGAACCAAAAAAGTAAAAAATGATAATAAAGCAAAATGAAAGATTCTAGAGGAGCCTATGTAAAACCAATCCAAACTACTTCTGAGGCTAAAATATGCTGTGCATATATATCTATGTCAAATATGGGCCATTTTGAACATCAGAAATATTATTTACTAAATTTTCTTAGGAGAATTCAATTGGAGTTATGCTTCAGAAATTATATGTAATTTGTAATCCAAAATACAATGCCCTACTTAAAACATGCATGTTGGCCGTGTGTGTGTGTGTGTGTAATGTTTATGGATAGTTCCAGGTCAGTTAACAATGCTAACTTGACTTAGGGAATATAGTATATTACATTGGTTTATTATATAAAATACATATACTGTTCATGTGTTGGCTCTAGTAAAGTCATACTTCCAGGCTCTGGAACCTGGTTCTACCATTTGTTGACAGCAATTGGCCACTGTTAATCTTCTAAATTTCTTTGCATCCCATTTCATAATTTGAAAAATAAAAAAGGATTTTACTTATCATTGAAAATAAATTTGTTATTGAAATTCCATAAAATAGCTCCTAAATAGCTCATTGCATAGTATTTAGCATCAGTATATTTAGTATGTAAAATTATTATCATCACTTACATTAATCTTATATATACTATAGCATGGTTTTTTAACTCTACCAGTCTATAACAAAGTCCACTCTTTCTCACTGTAAAATTTAACCTGAGGCACCAAAAAAGTAGAGTGAGCTTACTGATGCCCAAGACATTCGGACTGGCATTTCATTAGCTTTGACACTTACTAATAGTAATTGTAATGTTCCATGCTTTACTTAGCTGTTTGGATATAGATGTGGCCCCTCAACCACCACCAACACATTCCAATTTTGCATTCATCTCTCATATATTTATAAAGTATCTAGATAATATTGTGCTTTCTTTCAAAACATTCAAGCTATACACTTACCAAATAATAAGACATAAGAAGATGGAGAAAAGACATAAAGGTTAAATTTCATGGTACCAATTTTGTCAAATAACTGACGCACAGCCTCTACTCAGGATCCTGCCACAAGAAGTCTGGGGAGCAGGGGACAGGAAGCACTCTTTATAGGTGGGGAATGTCAGTATATATTATTCTTATATGCAGAGCTGGACATGGAATCATGTAAGTCCCAGACATTATCTAGTGAAAGGAATGTTGTAAACGTCCAGAATAGTACTTTACCTGTTCCAGCATCTGAGACATGCAGTTAGAACATAAGTGATTTTTTTTACTTCAGGACTTTTAAAGCAACAGCAGTAACAGCTCAAGCTTCCTAAGTATTCCTATATTCTGAATCTAATTTTCCTCACTTAATAATGATAACAGCAACAGCTAACACTAAATGCCTATTATATGCCAGAATCTATGCAAGGATTTTTACAAGCATCATTTATTTCTCAATAAATTCATAATAATTTATGAATTAGATAGTATTGACAATATCTGAAGACTGAAGCATAGAGAGTTTCAGTGACTTTTCTAACATTACAGACTGGAAAGCAGCAGTCATACTCGAGTCTGAGGGCTCAACTACTATCTTATACTGTCACAGAAATTCCTCACTTTTAAAATAAATGGCTTTTTTAGTAGCAAATACCACCAACACAATTAAGTTACCAGCAATTAAAGTGGGAAAGGAATGACTAAGAAAAAAAAAAAAAGAAGTGAAAAAGGAAAACAGAAAAGAAACAGGCTTACACTATGTATTTTTGTGGGTGTCATCAACAATCACCTTCAAAAGCACTTAGTCCTACTCATACCCCAGAATGGCTACTATGAAGGATGAAGAATCAGACTGGGCATTAGAGAATGAAGCATAGAAATAACTCTTCCAATTAAATTAATCAACTGTGGAAAATCTGCCCATTCTTCACCCCTCAGGCTTATAAATTCTTAAAAAGAAATAAAAAGGTCAGAAGCTTTTTATTAGAAAATGCATGGTTTTTCCCCCAATTATACTGAAATATAATTGAATATGAAATTTTATATATTTAAGGTGTATAACTTGATATATTGATATATATATGTACATTGTGAAACAATCAACACAATCAAGCTAATTAACATCCCCCCCCCTCACATAGTCAATGTGTCTTTTCTTTTTCTTCATGTGTATGTGTTGTGAAACACTTAAGACCTATCCTCTTAACAGATTTCTGGTATATAATACAATATTGATACCTATGGTCTACTACTTTTTATTCTTTGTGAAGAACTTCACATTTTATTGCCATTATTTTCTTGTGTTGTCCCCCCACCTGTTTTTTTTTTTCCATCTTTGCAGATACAGAATCTACCACAGAGTGCATATAGATGTTCAATAAATTTTCAATAAATTTATTTCTATACATTAATAGCTGGGAGAAGAAATGTTTATTAAGGCCTACTTAAATGTTGAGTTCTGATTTTACTGTAGGTTAAAGCAAATCCCTCAATCACAATGTTCTCATTCTTGGAAGATAAAATACAGAGCTGGAATACTAACATGCCAAAAACCCAGTGTTCTCTTTTACCGGTCCTTTCACTCCTTGAAGGTATTTTTAGGTCAACTATTCATATTCATGCTCTGTCCCTACCATTGCATCACATCAGAATACATAAGAGGCTTGGGTGTCCTACTTGGGAGATGCTAATGTTAATCAGCTAAAACAGTTCATGACAGCCTGATCTCTCTGTTAGGCTTCCCTATACACTTTTCATCTTATTTTTTTGTGTGTAGATTAAACTTATTACTAGTGCCTGAATCTATTATTTTATTGTTAATGACAATAAATCTAACTCTGTCATTGTTTACAGATTTATTGCAGAAATTATTCTCTTTTACTTTGATCTTTTATTTTTTTAGTCAACTAGCAGAGCTGGCTTTATGGACATGCAGCCTCAGGTCACACAGAACCCCATGTTCTGAAGGATCCCATGTTCTGAAGGATCCCATGCTCTGTGTAATTCACTGAAGTTGCTAGTTTGAAATCTGTTTTTGAACAAGGAGTCCTAAATTTTCACTTTGGACTCAATTCCTCAGATTATATACCTATTCCTGTCAACTGGGACTATTTGGCTACATTGAAATGGAGTTCATAGAGAAAACTGAAAGATGAAAGATTAAATTCCTTTTTTTTTTTTTCTTAAGGCAGGAGAGTGGGAGTGGTGCACAGGGAGAGAGAAAATCTTAAGCAGGCTCCATGCCCAGAGCAGAGCCCCATGCATGCCTCTCAAACCCTGAGATTAGGACCTGTCCCGAAATCAAGAGTTGGTTGCTTAAAAGACCAAGCCACCCAGGTACCCCCATTAAATTTTCCTTTTAATTGATGATTTCCAGAGAGAGGACTTGGAGACCTAGTTACTTAGAATGGTAACCAAACAAAAGCATTCTGTTTTTCCATTTTTTAATATTTAGAATAATCAAATGTGTTGATTTTATATATAAATGGTTTGAAAATCAATTGTATTCATTGTTCTTTTTGATGATCAAATTGTCCCTTAATTAGTCCATGAGAGTCTCTTCTTCACATTGGCTTTTGTGTTCTTTTGGTACATTGCTATTAGTCTTTGGTAGCTTTCTTTCTTTCTGGTGACAACCAAATGTCCCAGATTCATCCTGCACATTTTTCATCTCAAAATTTATTTTACTATTATTTCATTGCAATATGGTACTTTTCTTCCAAGGAGCCCTGAAACATTTTAATGGAGAATTGTATTTAGAGACTGAAAACTCAGGAATCTGGTGTCCCCATTACTATTTGATTGTCAATGTTTCAATTTGATTTTAATAGAAGGGCTAAAAAAACAAGTATTATTTATATATGTATATACATGTATGTATGTGTATACTTAAAACCCATTCCGACTTTGAATATTTAAAATATTATACATTTTGAAATGTCTCCAAAACATAAGCAAATGCCAATTGGATACATTCTTCCTTAGAAATTCAGGATTGAATGATCCCATTAAATGTTCTGTAAGTAGCAGAAATCAGCAGTTTATCCCTTGCTTCATGCATTTGGTCTAGAATTTTAATCTGCAACAGTAGCAAATTCATATGGTTATATTCTTGCCCTCCTTGCTTATTTAAAAAATACAACAACATCTGAATAGATGATTGTGACCTGCTTATAAACCACAGTTTATGGAGATGAATTTGTTCTTTTAAGCTGCTTTGTTTGATTTTGAATGCATTCTGAGGGAAGAAAAGTTGAGTTTCTGCTGTAAATAAAGCAGGCTACAGTAAATGTGAACAGCTTACTCTCTTGTATAACTATGTATTTTTTTCCTTTTGAGATTTATCTTTGATGACTAAGAACATATCACTGCAAAACATAGAAATAATTCTTATAAGCTATTAAATTATTTTGGAGCCAAATTTAAAGCTAACATTGTCCCTCTAAAAAAATAAAATTAAATATAGAATGAAGCAAAATATAAATTTCTACAATTTATAAGCAAAATTTAAATAAATATTAATTTAATTATTTAAATAGTAAGCTATAGTCACCAGTAAATATAGAACTTATTGAAATCTTTTTTTCCCCCCAACATCGTAATAAAAAATCAGAAGTTGGTAGAGGTCAATATCCTTAGGAAGTTAGCATTACACATATGCTAAAAATAAAAATGAAGGTATCTGGGCGCCTGGGTGGCTCAGTGGGTTAAAGCCTCTGCCTTTGGCTCAGGTCATGATCCTAGGATCCTGGGATCGAGCCCCACATTCGGCTCTCTGCTCAGCAGGGAGCCTGCTTCCCTTTCTCTCTGTCTGCCTCTCTGCCTACTTGTGATCTCTGTCAAATAAATAAATAAAATCTTTAAAAAAAAATGAAGGTATCTAATTGGTTATTTTTTAAATTAGTTTTATGTCTGTTTCCCCAAAGAGCCACATCATAGTTTCTTCAACAATTATCATGACATTTGGTATTGTTTTATACAAATAAACTTTTCTCAGCTTGCTGCCCAGTCATTTGATTCACTTTTCCCTAATCTCATCCATTTAATCATGATGTGCTTAAATTCTGAAATTGACATTTCCTTGAGCAGGGAAAAAAAAAAAAACCTGAAGAAGCAAAGGCTTAGATGAACCAACTCACCATGTCTACTAACATGGGGTTATTCCTTTGAACTTACAAAAATATTCCTAGCCTTTACCACTGTGCTGTATACATGTAACCTCTGTGTAAATTCTCCTGGTCTCAGAGTAAACTGCATGTGGATCTGTTCTCTGGGTGATAAAAAATACTGAACTATCTTGATCATTATAAGAGAAATACTGTATGATAATGTAGGAATGATTTGACTTGTAAATTAGAATTTATGAATCCCATTCCTAGTTGTATTTCCAGTGTTTTATGTCATTTATGGATGGGTTACAACTAAATATGGATGAGTTATAAAAGCTCTCTGGGTCACAGTGTTCTCAAAAGTAAAATGAAAGAACCAAGGATTAAAACACTATAAATTACATAATAATTAAATACCATATATCAAACTTAGAAAATATATGACCTATATGCTGTATGATATGGCGCCTGGGTAGCACAGCTGGTTGTGTGTCCAACTTCTGATTTTGGCTCAGGTCATGATCTCGGCTTCATGGGATCAAGGCCTGCATCTAGCTCCTTGCTCAGAGGAAGTCTGCTGGAGAGTCTTCCTCTCCCTGCTCTGCCTTGAACCCCAGTTCTCTTTCTCGACAATAAATAAATAAATCTAAAAATAAAATAAAATAAATATATATTCTTAGGGAAAATGACTTTGTCATCCTTAGGCCTCTCTGTACATAACATGGTAAGGACTGTATAAGTAACATGGTTTAGGTTATTTTTGGAGGATGATATTTTTTCCCCATTTTTACTGAGTAATATTTAATACCTGAATTTGATATTGGTTTTGAACTCTCTCTTATTTTGAGTTTCTTAGAAGCCAGTCATGATACAAGCACCAGTGAGACAGCAGAAAAAGTAAAACAGAGATTGAAAGGGTAATAAAACATGAACTAGGAGAATTAAGCAACTGGGCCTCATTTTGTGAAGGAAGCTGAGTCACTATTTAGAACATGCTTCAGTACTGTCTCACTGAGAATGGGGAAGCAGTGATATTTAACCCACGACAAGTTCTCTCATTAGTTGAGGTAATTTCTAGCCAGAATTTTAGCCAGTAAAAAATAAAAAAGAGAGAAAACCTTCAGTACTGAACAGTTAGAATAAAGGTACAGGGAGGAAAAGGAAGAATATCAGTAAGACAAGAGGAAAAGAAAAATAGAAAGATCTTTGAAGATGCATCACAAAAATTAAAAGAAAAAATTTCCATAATATGATAAAATATTTAAATGTGTTTAATGATGATAGTGTTTGACAAGTTATGGCCAACCTACAGGAGAATGGTTTCAGTAGAATAGTCAGGGTAGACACCAAATTACAACTCAAAGAATAAATAAACAGTGGGACAGTTGAAGCAACATTGTATAAAGTACAATTTCAAGAAGTATATTTATTAATTAAAACTTAGAGAAGGGTAACTTAAGGGAAATCAGGGTCAAGGAAGTACTTTGATAGTCAATTTCCCATTCATTCAGTAACACTTAGAAATGTCTGTTGTGTATACGATGTGCATGGCAATTATATTTACTCAACCAAAACTGAGGCATGTTTTCTGAAAATTAATATTATGAGCCAATACATATATCAGAGTCAATTTGGGAGATGTATTACTAGATGAGCAAATGTTTGCATTTCTGCAATAGTCTGAAGATTTATGGGAATAATGAGATCATTTGGGGAATATAAATTGGTCTACAAAACCAAAATACATAATTGCTATGACTGTATCCTTGGCATTTTTTAGGTGGTGTTGAATCAGCAAAGAATTAAATGCTTTATTTTGTCTTTAGGATCTTACAGAGGTAGAAACTTAGACAAGAATATACAATATAATGTTTTAAGTATTGTCATAGTTCTCACAAACCTACCTCTGTGGTTCATCAGAAAGAAAAATTAATTTTTCAATAATGAGTATATGTGAGTCATGTGCATAAATGCTTGAGTTCACTGAGACTGAGAAATTGAAAAGTCAAGAGTGAATCCAGGAAGATAAGCAGGCAAAGACCTCAGAAGTCTAAATGTTAAGTGTGAGGATTCACTCTTCCCAATATCCAAGTGATATTTATGTAAAAGAAATAGAAAATAAAACAGCAAACATTTTAGACATCCATGGACATACTTGGAAAGGTGTTTCACAGAACAAAGTAAAAGAAAAATTTGCTGAGGTTCCCAGGGACCACATCTACTTCTGCAATCAAGCATCTGGTTTCTTTTCTTGACTCTAAGGATAAGTTCTAATAACCAAACTAGTTCTCTGATCTAAAGCAATTATGACTCACTTTGCCCCCACCCCCCAAAATACCTTGTACTCTCTAATTAAACATACTAGGTGTGCTTTCATTTTCTTGATATAGTCATGGCACTCCAAACGTTCTCAAATGTGCCATTATACACACACACACACACACACACACACACACACACACACTATGGTTTTTTTAGCTTCTAAGATTTCATAATTGCCATTTTCCCTCTATACAACATTTCTTTCACTAAACTCACTCTCCCTTTACTTAAAGCATTCTATGGGATATAATCAACAAGTACAGATCAAAACAGAGATCAAGTTAAACAAGACTGAAAATTATCATACCAGTTTAGAGTTGGTAATGTAAAACCTTGTCTCTGAGGTCATCTGCAGAAATAGACTTCTAACTTGTAGATCTCTCAATATTACAGTGTTGCCACAGAAAGGAAAAAGGAGGAAGTGTTACTTAACCTCTTTTTTCTTGGCTTTCATAAGCACAATTTTCTTTACATTCCATTAATAAGAACTTAAGTTATTAGTTACCTCCAGGCACAGAGCACACTGGAAATGTTGTCTTTATTCTTGAAAACAATGTGTCTAGCTAAAAATCATGAGTTCTCTTGAATTAGAACAAGAATAAAAGAAAATATTGGGGCATGATCAGTGTCTCTGTTACAATCTATCCTTGGATTATCTAAATATTCAAATGTGTACTTTTATGTCAAACAGAACACATTTCCTCTCCATCTTGACAAGGAGTCTACCACCCAACCCCATTTAGTGAATATATCTATTTCAAAGTCCAGGGTGATGCACTATTGTCTCCATCAGGTGTGGATGTGGCTTTCATGATCTAGTAAATTATAAAATAAGAGCATTTTGTTTCCCCACATACTCAGATACAACACTGGAGTAGAAATAAAATAAGCATAATAAAAATTCACATTCATAAAAAGGGAAAATGGTCAACACAGGAATGACTGTTGTTGACCAATTTCTGAGAATAAGATGCTGTATTTGGTGAGCTATCTGACAGTCCCTGGTTCAGTCCTTTGGGAGTAAAAGAATTGCCTTATCCATTTTCGTCTGTAACCCTTGGTTTCATTTCTGGAAGTTTTTTCTTTTTTTCTAAAAGATTTTATTTATTTATTTGACAGAGAGCGAGAGCAGGAACATAAGCAGAGAGAGTGGATAGGGAGAAACAGGCTCCTTGCTGAGCAGCGAGCCTGAAGGGCCCAAATCCAGGACCCTGGGATCATGATCTGAGCTGAAGGCAGATGCTTAACGACTGAGACACCCAGGAGCCCTGGAGGTTTTCCATATCACTTATCTATGGCAGATATAGCAGAAGTTGGCTCTTGAGAGTTTATGCTTCATGGACCTGCATATTTCTCTTAGACTAAATAATACAGAACAGATTTAAGGCCAAGGTAGAGCTTTATGTATAGAATTGGCTTTTATGGGCTAAACTTAGGTTTCTTCAAAAACACTTTGGAAGTAAGATCTCTCTCTTCCCCACCTCTATCCTCCCACACAGACCCACATGAAAATACTAACAATCAGACGTTTCATTCAGAAATATTTTTAAACTTGAACACTATATTCCTTTACTTACTGGCCTCTGTGCTCTACTCATTTCCTTCTCAAGTTAATGATGGCACCGTGAAGCCATTTGAAACAATAGCCTTGAATGGGAAAGTAAAACCTAATTTGACTTTTGTCAGTGGTCTGGTTCCCACAGATTAAAAGATCATCTTAACAGGGGATGGTTGAAAAGCTTTGGGAAACATGTGTATCTTCTTTTATGCTACCATTTTGGTAACATGGACATTGGCTTCAGAAAAGCAAGTACTTGGTTTTACCAACTGCTAATTTAGACACATCAAGTTTATGGCAATGGATGTATTTATATTAATTGATTACTATCCACTTACTAAATAGTTAAATACTAGCAGTACTAACCAGAGAGGGATAAATTAGGAACTTTAGAATAAAAGTATTTATATCCTATGTAACATAATAGGAATTAGAGATTGTCAATATCAAATATGTTGTTTGAGTCATACGTCTTACACATGCACAAACTGCCTAGCCTAAGTATAGTTCCAAACTAAAATCTCTTGCTCTATATCTAGTGCAGTTTCTACTATAATCCATCATTGCACAATCACTTGTGTAAATAACAGTGTCCTGAATTTGATGTTTTAAAAGTTTCATTGTATCATGTACAGTTTAAAAACTAGTTGGCAATGAATTTCTGTGCTTCTATCTGTTTCTTTGGTATATAGTACTTTGATTTTTTAGGATTAAATATATTGAAATAAGAAAAATTATTAGAGGTTAAGAACTGTATTACTCATTATAAATTTTCATTGTACTATAATGAAAAATGAAAAAGCAGATTAAAAACTGATTTAAAAATTAATCCTTAAATCTCTTCTTCAAGTGATTTTGGTTTTCAATTAATAAGATGAGATTTTAAGATTTCATATTAAGTACAATGAGATCTGTGTTATTGTCATGGCTGTTGTTGCAAATAACTTGGGTTTAGTTTACTTTAAAAATGAAAATAATCCTTGAATCCCATTTCACAAAGAGATTTCATTAGTAGGAAAAAGAAGTGATTAATCTGCATATTACTTCCACGTAGTCACAGTGTTTTGCCCTTGGAAACATTATATAGGTCTAAGCTAGAAAAAAAAATAATAGTCAAAAATAAAAGAATATTTGCAAAGTCAGGAATGCAGTTCTAGGAACACTGATATTTTGGCAAAATGATTACCCTGTATGCACAGTTCACAACCTCACTTAATTACCTCCAAAATAACCTTGTGCCAGATGCCAAATTTGACCTTTTTAGAAAACATTTAAGAAAAATACTGAGTTTCAAGTTCAAAATGTGTAGCAAATTAAATATGTAGCAAATTAAAAAGTCTGCATTTTAGAAGATATCCATAAGGAACTTCTTTTCAGGGAGTAAAAACACCATTAACCTTTAAAATATATGTCATAAATAAATATTTTGTAACTTTATTTGTGGAAGATTTATTTATCATCTTCAATAGGATTAGCACTGTACTGGGCTAAGGAGTGCGCACTTGGAGAAGAGTTTGTAAAGTAACCCTACCTTCAACAGAGTTCATAATATGTTGATGCAGACATGATCCAAGCCTTACGAGATTTTCTAGTTACCAACTAATTTCTAAGTAATTATAAAGGTGAATGTAAGAAAAGTAAAAAGTGCTACCAGGTAGATCTGGATCTTAATATTGAGTCCTTTGGTTATTAGTTGTGCAATTTCCTTTCACTGAGACCTGACAGAATCCAGGGGCCCTATGGACGTAGGCCCCTGACCTTCCTTTCCTCAGAGTATTTACTTTAGAAAATTCTAAACTTTAGAGATGTAAATCTTTTAAAAAGTGTCTTGTGAGTTTCACCACTGAGGAATGTCTTTCTCCAGGTCTTGGGAACCATTCTGTGCCCTTTAGTTTTTCTCAGGTGCCATTTTTGCTCTGACAGAGTTAAGAAAGAAACCATTTGGACTTGGTTTCATGGAGCCTTCACGTGAGTGGCTGCTTCCTTTCATCCTTTTGGGATCGGTTCACATTATCACTTCCTTGGAATGGCCATACTTAACAGAGTTCTTTTCATTCAGACTACTTACCTTGAGTAGCTAATACACCATAATTTTTGTTTACTCATTCAATGCCCCTACCTTTAATACCAGACCATAACCCAAAATTCTGCATGGTGCCTGACTCACACCATTACCTCGGCTGAATAAACACATGAACCTGGACAATCTCAGATTTTGGATCATTTAATAAGAATTATGAGTAAGACTTACTCAAGTAAAGGTGTTAGGGTGAGGTGGGGTTAGAGTTTCCTAAGAAGGGAAAACAATATGGGATTAATCTTAAAGCAATAATGAGACTGATGCAATCCAAGAGCTTAATAATGAACAGCATAAACTAGAGATAGGGGTAATAAACTACCATGAGGGAAGGTGCTGAGATAGGCCAGAGCTAGAACAAACCAGGCAATATAGGTTAGGATGCAATTGAATTATGTTCCTGAAACATAAATCTAATTTAGTTTTTCTCTGCTTTAAATCAGTCAAGTTTCTCATTTGCTTCAGAAAATCTTAACATGACATGCAAAAACCTTCATGTCTGTTTCCTACGTGTCCAAGTTCTTTTTACCTTGTCCCTTGGTGTTCCAAATCTTCAATTGCACTTAACTGTTTATAGTTTGCCCAGGATTTTTTCTGATAATACTTTCAAGTATTGCTACTTCCTTAACTTTACTCTTAGGTGATGTCTATCATTTCAGAACAAGTGCGAGATATTCTTATAAGAATTCTTAAACACTCTGCACTGCATTTAGGTTAAATGGACTTCCCCTGGGCTTCTAAGCACTTGTATGACTTTCTCTACATGCACATCAGTGCACCATTTTATACTTGTGGTTTCATCTCTCTGCAAACTACCAGCTTTTCCCATGCTACACTAGGACTCCTTGATCTTGCATTAATTGTCTTTGTTTTCCCAATACTTCCCAGCACACCTGATGCATAGTAGACATTCTAATTAATTAATTCATGTTTGGATGAAGGGTTCAGAAAGAATCAGTTCTTCAAAAAGATAAATTCATCTCTATGTTTACTGCAGCATTATTTACAATAGCCAAGATATGGAAAGCGGCTCAAGTGTGCATCAGCTGATGAGTGGCTAAAGGAAATGGAATATGTAGATTCAACAAAATATTACTCAGTCATAAGAGAGAATGAAATCTGGCCATTTATGAGAGCATGGATGGACCTAGAGAGTATTATGCTAAATGAAGTGAGTTAGACACAGAAACACTAACCATATGATTTCATGTATATATATATAAAACAAAATGAACGAACCAGTGAATGAACAGATTTTTGTTTGTTTGTTTGTTTTTTTAAGATTTTATTTATTTATTTATTTATTTGAGAGAGAGAGAGAGAGCATGCATGACCTGGGGGGAATGGGGCAGAGGGACAGAGAGAAGCAGATGCCTCACTTAGCAGGAAGCCTGACCTAGGGCTTGATTCCAGGCCCCCAAGATCATGACTTGAACCAAATGCAGACACCAAATGAGCCCCGTAGGTGCCCTACAAACAGATTCTTAAATACTGAGAACTGGTGGTTGCTGGGGGGAGGAGGTTGGGGTAGGTAAAATGGAAGGTGATCAAGAGTATAAAATTCCAGTTATAAAATAAGCAAGTCGAGGAGATGAAAATTATAGCATAGGGAATATAATAAATAATATTCTAATACTGTGATATGGTGACTCTTCTGTGTAAGCACTGAGTGATATATAGAATTGTTGAATCACTACATAGTCACTGTACTCCTAAACTAATATAATATTGTATGTCAACTATACTCCAATAATTAAAAAAAAATAATAAAATAAAAAATAAAACAAAATAAAGTAAAACAAAATAAAATAAAATAAATGAAATGGAGTCATACTTATTTTTAAAAAAGAATTAGTTTCACAAAAAGACAGGGAAGGAAAGATTGTTCTGTCTGATTTTCACATTTGATCCTCTGTCTGATATTACCCTGAGAGAAAACCCAAGTTTCTAGCATCTCTGCAACCCTGTGTATAAAACTCAGAGTTGAAATTATATGTCATACTCAATATACCATGCACAAATTATTTATTGCTTAACTTAATAATTCTTGGATAATAGTAGTTGAATGGGTCTCAGGTGGTGATAGAAGGGATGAAGCCAAAAAAGTAGAATCTAGAAGTCTGTTTTCATTTCCTTTTGTTGCTGTAACAAATTACCACAAACTTAGTGGCTCAAACCAATATGAATGTATTATTTTACAAAGCCCAAAATGGATCTTACTAGGCCAAAATAATGGTATCTTCAGAGCAGCATTCCTTCTAGAAGCTCCAGGGAAAAGTTTTTCCCTTGCCTTTTCCAGTTTTGAGAGGTTCCCTGCATTGCTTGGTTCATGGCCACATTGCTCAGACCATCGCCACATCTTCTCTGACTCTCTTGATTTCCTTTTTCCTTATAGAAACTCTAAGATTACATCGGCCTGCTCAAATTATCTAGGATAATCTCACCATTTCAAGATCCTTAAATCAATCACATCTGAAAAGTATCTTTTTTTTTTAAGATTTTATTTATTTATTTGAACAGACAGAGATCACAAGTAGGCAAAGAGGCAGGCAGAGAGAGAGGAGGAAGCAGGCTCCCCGCTGAGCAGAGCCCGATGTGGGGCTTGATCCCAGGACACTGAGATCATGACCTGAGCTGAAGGCAGAGGCTTTAACCCACTGAGCCACCCAGGCACCCCTGACAAGTATCTTTAAATCACATTAATTAGTTACCAAGAGTTGTCATGACAAATTACCATAAACAAAAGCATAAAATAAAAGCATTTATTCTCCCACAGTTTTAGAGGACAGAGTCTAAAAGGAAGGTATTGGCAGAGTCCATTCTTTCTGGAGAAAGAAACTATCTGTAAAAACACATCTGTTCTATGTCTCTCTCTAGGTCCTGGTGGTCGCCACCAATCTTTGGTCTTTCTTGGTTTACAGTCTTTCCACTCACTCTAATATCTACGTTCACATGGCTTCTTTTGCCTATATGCATCCACATCTGCAAAGAGCTTCTTTTCCACATACTAAGGTTCCAGGTACATATGAATTTTGGAGAATATTATTCAACTAATATACCATATAAAGTGACATAGTCACAGGTTCTAGAGATTAGGATGTAAATCTCTTTAGTGGTCAATTATTATGCCTACTACAAAACCCAATGTCAAACTGAAAACAAAAGAAATATGTCAAGTGTGAGAATGAATATGTAGAAACCAAAAGCATTCAGAGCCAGGGTAGAGATATTATCAAACAGTACTGAAACAGGAGCATCAAGAGTTTTGTAGGACCAAAAACTTTCTGGCAGCTGGTCAGAAGAATTCTTGTTTGTGGCAAGAATATTCACTGAAACAACTTGCCTGAGACAGAAGGTTTTCAACTGGCATAAACACCTGGCCTAAGAAGTTGTGCCCCAAAGTCTCCTACTTAAGTCATGCCACTAATGCAAGATTAAGAGAGGAGGGGAGGAGGCAGATGAAGGAAAGGGAGGAGGAGAAGAAAGGGGAGAAGGGGGATGAAAAGAGAGGGAGGAGGAGGAGGAGGAAGAGGAGGATGAGAGGGAAGAGGAGGAGGAAAATGGGGCGGGGGAGGAGGGTAGAGTAGAGGAAGGGGAGGAGAATGACAATAAAAAAGAATAGAAGGAGAGAAGGAGGAACCTTAACAGGAACATCACTATCAGGAAGACCATATGGGAAGACTAAGAACTGCATCTATTCTAGCCAGACCACTCCATCATCTCTGCTCAACATTCACAGCATCAGCACCACAATCAGTCTGAAAATGACTGTGATTCACCCCACCATGCCTTACAACACAAGAAGCTAAATTTGCCCATATTACCCTTCTTCTACCTAGTTTTCATACTCTAATCTTAGTCTTACATCTCTTGCACTCCCACACTTCTTTGGGCATTTGTGAACTGATGACCTCTTCACAGCAAAAACATTCTCACTCATTTTTTTGAATGTTCATTTTGATGACCTGTTCTGAGATTTGGCACTCCACTGAGGGCACCACTCCCCCTGTTTAAAGAAATGGGTATTTTATCTCAAGCACCCCTGACACTGAAGGAGGAGTAAATGCCCACTTCTTGCTTGTCTTAACATTTCAATTTGTATCATTTGCTTCATGTTTGGATCATGGCTTTCTTTTATTGGAGTGAGAGGCAGTGAGGAAGTGGTGTGGTAATTTCTGATATCCTTTCTTCTCTTGCTTGATATATGTGCCTAAATGTATTCCAGTCTTTCCTAACTCTGAGTCATACAAAATAGTATCTTGAATTGTTTTCTTGGAAAACTTCATATTAGAACTCTCTTTTTCCCCTTTCTATCTCAGTTGGTTATCACTGAATAGTACCGCCTAGCCATTATCCTAGGATTTCTTTTCAGTGGTTTTCTAGATCAGAGCCATTATTAACCGGGATCTTACATTCTTTCTTCTTATTTATCATCATTTTGCTCAAGTACATTGTATATTTTAGTATATATTACATATACTATTTCTACAGTATATACCTTGGGTGTGATACATATGAATACACATAACTGTCACATCTATATCCTTATACATAACAATAGTATAGATTTGCTTTTGACTGATAAAAGGGTTTGGGATACCTCCCCCTGCACACACCCCAAAATATACCACTTTGGCAGGTGGATTGTTTTGAGTTGAAGGCAATGAAGCCTCTGTGGGCTCAAGAGAAACTTTTGACCTTCCATTAAGTATGCAGAAGAATCTAAATTGGTTTTTTCCCCCTAAATAAGGGTTATTGGCAGAGATAAATTTTATGAGTGACCCATCTGGATGACAGAGCAAGCATCTAATTATCAAATAACAGTTCTTACCACCTGTGAAGGGCATTCCTTTCCTCTGAAGTCCCAGACCCTTATCCCTTTTTCCTTAGTTCAGAATGATATATACCTCATTTTGCCTGACTGTCTTTAGAATTTCTAAGTCTGTGTGGTTTCCCTGTATATACATTATTAGATTTGATTGTCTCCTGTCAATTTGATTCTTAGTCAGGCCAGAAGGACCTTTGAGGGGACAGGAATTCTTGTTTCCCACACTGACTCCTTTAGACCATGTAATTTATGTGCTCGCTTCGGCAGCACATATAGACCATGTAATTTATAAAATATGTATTTTTAAGTTTTTATTTAAATTCTAGTTAGTTAACATATAGTGTAATACTGGTTTCAGGAGTAGGATTTAGTGATTCTTTTTTTACATTTTTTTTATATTTCATTTATTTATTTGAGAGAGAGAATAAGAGAGAGAGAGAGTATGAAAGGGGAGAGGGTCTGAGGGAGAAGCAGACTCCCCACTGAGCAGGGAACCTGATGCGGGATTCGATCCTGGGACTCCAGGATCATGACCTGAGTTGAAGGCAGTCACTTAACCAACTGAGCCACCCAGGCACCCAAGATTTAGTGACTCTTCACCTACATTTAACATCCAGTGTTCATCACAACACATGCCCTCCTTAATACCCACCACCCATTTAGCTCCTCTTCTGCCCATCTCCCCTCCAGCAACCCCCAGATTGTTATCTATAATTAAGAGTGTCTTATGGTTTGCCTCCTGCCTCCTTCCCTTTTTCCCTTCTCCTTTACTCATCTCTTCTGTTTCTTAAATTCCATATATGAGTGAAATCATATGCTATTTATCTTCCTCTGACTGACTTAATATACATAATATACTCCAGTTCCAGCCACGTCCTTGCAAATAGCAAGAGTTCATTCTTTTTGATGGTTGAATAATATTCCTGTGTGTGTGTGTGTGTGTGTGTGTGTTTGTATGTGTATTTTTAAATGTAGTAATTATATTGAATAAATTATTATTCAAGCAGGTCACGCATACATTTGAGCATGTCCTTACCTTCCAAAGAGAGGTAAGTCTATAATACCTCTATAAACATTGTTAGTACAGAAACTATAAATATATAAACGTATATATAAATAATAACATATAATACAAATATATAATAAGTTCATTTAATCCTTTACTTAGTTTCTCCCAGTGGTAACCTGGAAATGAAAGGATGAGAAGGAGTGGAAATAACTAGGGTAAAAATATAAAATAAGATCATAATTATATTCTTTTTTTTAAGATTTTATTTTTTATTTGACAGAGAGACACAGCAAGAGAGGGAACTCAAGCAGGGGGAGTGGGAAAGGGAGAAGCAGGCTTCCCACAGAGCAGGGAGCCCAATGTGGGGCTCAATCCCAGGACCCTGGGATCATGACCTGAGCCAAAGGCAGACACTTAATGACGAAGCCACCCAGGCACCCCTCATAATTATATTCTTATAGCTTGTGTTCTTGAGGTAATCAAGATACATACTCATTTCTACTCCATTTGTTTATGCTTAAGGCTTTGAATATAGGTCAGGGGATAGTAAATTAGTTCTTAATTTTATCAAAATATTCAAAGTATATAACAAGTGACTTACTCTTCTCCCCTGCTCTGCTTATTTTATCTACAGATGATATGTTACCTTAGTTCTAGAAATGCCAAAGGTAAATTTGAGAATTTTCAAAAAAGTTTTATTCTTAATGGAGAAATTACTTGCAGCTATTTGAAATAGAATCAGAAAAATATAAATCATTTAAAAATATATTTAATTAATAACCATATATTTAATATGGTTCCTGACTCTACTTTAAATAGTTTCTTGGGATTCAGGTTTCAGGCGGGATTATTTTTTTCCTACAGAATTAAAATACATGTTTACAAAGCTAGTTTCTTTGGAGTATTTAAACATTATTTTGTATTTGTGGGATATAAAGAAGTTAATAATTTGAGCAGAGGAGGAGCTAGTTCGTATGTATTATTAAGTCACTATACTGGAAATATAGCCAAGGGAAAGAGGAGGCGTGAATGTCTTACCACTTCATCTCTCTACTATTTACCTATTGCTAAAATAGGGTAGTTTGACCTGCTTTTAAGATTGAAGGGTATTTTGGGGACAAATACTACACTTTTTTCTATATTCATGTAATTCCATTCTTACTGTCTCAGCAAAGTCTTGAAAGCACGATATATACTCAATATTGACTATACATCTTAAATTCTAATTTTCAGCACATGACTATATTGGAGTAGGGATGGAAATAAATAATTAGAAATAGAGTTGGTTGTCTAGGTCAATAAAAGAGTAAGAAATGACTGTGGCTTAAAAACTGTGGTTCTGTCAATTCCGTAGGTTCTCTTAGGAAAGGACTGCATGGGAAAATATTATTATTTGTTAGCTTTGACTGAAAAAAGAGAAACACAGACAAATGAAGTATCTGATCTTGAGGATGAGAACGTGTGCACAGATATGGACCTGACTATGTAACTATGAGGGCGTGTGTCAAAAATAACCAGGTAAGGGTATCACATTTATCATACTTAGATTTTAAAAAATATAATGAATTAAACTGCTTCTAAGTTCCTGACTCTACTTAAACCAGTTCTTTTTCCAACAATTAGCAAATGTTGGTTTAAAATACAAAATTAAAACTTTAATTAGCGGGTCTAAGAATTTTTAAAATATATTTCCAAGTCTTCTTAAAAAGACAAAAACAAGAAAAGAAATTGGTACTCACACCTAATAATAAACACAAGAGCAGAATCCAAGGAGTAAAGTAACTTCCCCCTAAATACTGGGTTCTCCTCCCGGAAAAGACAAGTAGAGAATGGAATGTAATTTCTAAAATGGATCCTTTACAAAGTCACATTGTGCTGCTTAATGACACATAGTTCCTGATGAGCATTCCAAATTACAAGGTAGCTGTTCAAATAGAATTTAAACCAAGGGCTTCATTGATATGCTTCCTAAAACAAGGGGCTCTTTTAATTAGAAAAATCTATGGTGCTTTCTTTCCTGGCAGCATTTGTGGGGGCTCTCACAGGAGAGTTCCCACAGGCAGCCAAGTGCAGGAAACACGCAGAGATTCTTTGCTTTGCATCGTTGTCTCACCCTCCACACTCCATAAACCCATAAACCTTCCAGAGGCTAGAGATCAATGATTGTTTTCCTATCAGATTTTGAATAGTTAAAGGAATGTCTTCCTGCTATTTACAGTGTGCAAAATACACTACACACGACTTTCTTTTTCCCTTTCTATTAGCCTATAGCCATATGACACAGATATTGGTTCACTTGGTGTCTGGTCTCTGTACTCAAGGGAGGAAGAAGATAATTAGCAAACTTATGTTCATTATCAAGTATATCATCTACCCTTAATCAGATTTGATCATTTTTCTCCACTCTCCACAAAAATGTTGATGAGTTATGTGCATATATATGCATGTGTTGGAATCATCTATATACTCTGCTTTTGGCTACCCAGAGGTGCTTTCTCATCTGAGCTTTTTCAGTCTCTGTAGATTGAAAGTTTGATCATTATCTGGCCCCTGTGTTTTCACATAACACTGCTATTATTGCATAGAAGTATTGTTTCTGAAATAGCCTGTTACTTCAATGTCAATAATACAGAAATCCTGTGTATCCTTTACTTAGTTTCTCCCAATGGTAACATCCTAAAAAATATAATACAATCTCATAACTAGGATTCTTATATTGATTCAATCCACCTAACGTGAGATATTTTCCCCAGTTTTACTTGTACTCATGTGTACACGTGTATTTAGTTTTATGTAATGTCATCACATGTGTAGATTTATGTATCTATCAACACTGTCAGGAAACAGAATGGTTCTTTCAAAACAAGTGTCCATTTTGCCCTTTGGTAACTACTTTCACCTCTCTTTCTCACCCCTACCCCCACAACCATAAGCCCTGGCTATAATATTTATTTTTACAACCAACTTTTATTAATAGTCACAAGTACTGATGTAATCTCACTTTTAAATATATTTAACATAAATTTGCACAGAATATGCATAGATTTTTAAAAAAGGAAATCAATAAAATTTAGGAAATGTTACAATTGGTGATAACATGGAAATGATAGATTAATGAGGATGAGGAAACTACTTTAGTCAGAGCACATGACACACACTCAGGAGTTACCAGCAATGGTTCTCATACTTTAGTGTATGGAAGTGCAAATCAGCATCACCTGAATGACTTGTTAAATACTGATTGTGAGACCCCATAGCCGGAGCTTCTGACTCAGTAGGTCTGGAATGAGTTCTCAGAATTTCCATTCCTTAAAAAGTTTCCAAGTGATGTTTTGAGGACCACTGAAATAAAGAGTAGGACTCATGTTGAAGGTTAGGTCTGGGAAGTAGGGGTTCAAATTAAGGAAGATACTTGGTTGAAAATACTTTATTTTATAGGAAATGTGGAGTCATTGCAGCTTTCACAACAGAAGACCACACAGAACTAAAACAGTCTTTAGGAAGAATAATATAGAGATAAATAATTTATCATAATTTATTTAGGTAAATAATTTAACAGCAAAAATATAGAAACAATGTAGGACAAGTTAGAAAATTAAATGTCATGGTAAAGAAGTTATTCACATGAGAAACAGAATCCCAGAATTGAGAATTAAAGAGGAGATACTTCAATACTTAATTAGAAGGTAGTTGTGTGGAATATAGATTTATACTACTGAACATCTTTTGTCTCCTTTCTTAGCCTTTCTATGTCTTAAATTCTGTAACTCTTCCCAGAGAAGAATATTTCTAGCAGGAAACACATCCAAATGTATCTTAAACTTGTTTAAGTTACAATCTTAGCCTATTCTGTATATCTTGCTGAGAATGACTGCTGATGCAAGTGGAGAGTATGAAACTTTGGTTTGCAACTGTGGTTTGAATCATAAATATTATCTGGCTTCATTGGCACTTGGGGTTCTTGAGCTAATACTTCAAATTCTAAATTCTACATTAGTCACTTTTGCTTCTCTTTCTTTGTCATCCTCATTTCCAGTTTCTTTCTTTCTTTCTTTCTTTTTTCTAAGTTGTCAAGTAGATAGGTTTTTTCATCAAAAAACAATTGTAATTTTAAGGGCAAGCTGAACTCCAAGGAAAAAAATGTTTTAGATTACACTGTAGGAAGATTCTCAAGGAATTTCAAAGCATTGTGTTTCAAAGAAGTGACAACCCATTTTTCTTTACCTTGTAAATTCAAAGTGTAATACAGCATTCACTCTTCTGATCAAGTACTTACAGACTTCATCTTGTCCAATAATCTGAGATATCTGGATCAGTTGTTGAGATCCTTGTATGTGTATGTGAATCAGTTACTGAGTTTATATTCTGACAGAGAAAACCCTTAATTTCCCTTTTGTGGTATTTTTCTTAGCAAAAAGTGACCAAAAAAATTAAGGTTTATAAGAGTTACTTATGTCAGAGATGACTGAAAATAAATATGAATTAGGTATCTCCCAGCAAGAGCTGCAGCACAAGTATAGAAAACACAGGGTACCTCATTATAGAAATAAACTCCATTGTCTGATTAAGGTAGTAATGGCTCTTTCTATGCTTTCCATAAAATTCAAGCACACATATCAAACTATAATGTCTTTCAGGAAAAGCAGTGTGTTATTTGGAATTTATTTATTTAAGTTTGAGAAACTTCCCTCAGGGGAAGAAAGACTCAATTTTTCATTGCTGTGTCAATAAAATAGAAGGCTATCCAAAGCCAGGAGGGTTGAGCACAGAAAAAGTAATGGCAGCTCAAGAAGTACTGGATTTGTAAGTGGGCAAATCTCATAATGTTGAGGGCGACTATGGATTGTCTAAATCTGATCATATCAAATATTATCTCACACTCATGATAAGAGTAGGCTTTGAAATAAGTCGTAAGATTTTCTTTAGACACTTTTTGGTTGAACCATGGGAAAGAAAGGGCCACTTAAGAAAAGAAAGGAAACAGGTGGATAAGACAGCTAATTATTAGTGTTCACTTAGATCCTGTTCAAATTCTACTATGTTCAAATATATAGATACTGGTTCCTATATAACGGTCAAAAGATGCTATACATGCTGTCTTCATGAACCAACTAAAATGTTTTCAAAGAGGACAGAAACAAAAAAAAATCTGTTTCAGTTTCCCCCTTTTTGATAAACTAATATGATTTGGTTTAGTCAGTCAGTTTCCAGGGAGTTTAATAAATTGTGCAAATAAGGCATGAAGTCTTAGGATGTAAAGGTGCCTAGGCAAAAGACAGGGAGAGGTCAGGCACATATTCCTATAGTTTTCAATCCTTTACCAAACCAAACAAAACAAAACAAAAGCCTGTCCCACTCATCAAAACTTATGATCAGTTTAGATTGTAAGTAGAAAGTGATCAGCTCTCTTAATGTTAATTCTTTCACTCCCTTTGGACCTATTTTGGTTGTCTTTAACCCTTCCCGAGGAATAGCCAACTCCACCATTTTCTTTATGTGGTCTTGTCAATGCTCTCTTCACATGTTGGTTTCAGGGCTGCCAGGCTTCTTTCATGTATACCATTTTTTAAGAGAACAGTATATACATGAAACAGCAGTTTTACATTGGCCTTATCCAGAGGAATAGCACCATTTTTTTCTGGAAAGCGGTGACTTCTTTCAACAACCATATTTCCTGTCCTTGCAAAAGGGCAAGTATGAGTAAGACTTAGTATCTGCCATCTCAAGCATTCTTTCATGTGACCCTTAGATGCAAGGAAACCAGGAGGTCAGGCGCTTACACGGACTTTACACCTGGCTTTTCAAGTAGTTTTACACTTATGTCTTTTTTCAATTCACATCTCAAACGGACTACAATACATGGTACAGACAGACCAAGGAAAACAGCTAGTCCACCAGCATCAAAGTCAGACACATTTGTGAACACAATTTTTCTGGCAGGCATCCTAGTCCGGATTATAATGCTAATAAAAACAATAAAAGACAAAACAAACTACAAAACAGGTTATGCAGAGCCTACTGAAAGATTTGCACTAGTGGGAGACTTGTCTCTGTCTTTATCATCAATGCACTGCATCAAAAACCTGCCAATCTTCTCTAGTGTCAGGCCACCTCAAACAAGAGTTAACTTACAAAGAGGGCCAAGGTGTTTCCCTCAGAGAGTTGTGAGTTACTCTAAAAGACGATGCAGGTTTTCCAATGATAATGTAAGGAATACACAGAAGAAAGAACCGAAGGTTTTCCTCTTCCATAGCCAATCTAATTTGTACATCACTGTTCCAAATGGGCAACAGTGTACATGTCTTTCCCCCCTTGGTAAATTTATTCCTATATATTTTATTCTTATGATGCTATTGTAAATGGCATTATTTTCTTAATTTATCTCTCTGATCATTTGCTGATAGCAAACAGAAACAAATTTTCCGAGGCCAGATGGATGGTTTGTGTGATGGTTGATTTTACGTGTCAGTTTGGCTGGGCAATAGTACCCACATATTCAATCAAACATTATTATAGGTGTCCCCATTGTTAAAAAGAAAAGAAAAGAAAACAAAACAAAACCCACAGGCCCAAAATGGTGTCTTTAAGATTAAGTTCCCAAGCCAGGACTTAATACCCAATTTAACTGCAGTTTCAACTACCCCTGGGTGGCTCAGTGGGTTAAGCCTCTGCCTTCAGGTGAGGTCCTGATCCCAGGGTCCTGGGATCGAGTCCTTCATCGGGCTCTCTGCTCAGCAGGGAGCCTGCTTCCACCTCTTTCTCTGCCTGCCTCTCTGCCTGCCTCTCTGCCTACTTGTGATCTCTCTCTGTCAAATAAATTTAAAAAAAGAAAAAGAAAAAGAGATGTTGCTTTAACTGGTCAGTTAGGAATTTTTTCTTTCCATCACTGCCAATGAGTGTTACATGGGTCCTCTCCACTCCCAAAAGAGATGTGAGATAATCTGTATAACAACACCCCTTGCATTTTCCCCTAGTAAACACCCTCCTCTGGAACAATCCTTTTCTTTGTTACTAACTTTCTTGCACCCACTTACCATCTATAAATACCTTCCATTTTGTAGAACTCTTCTAAGTGCCTTTCTATATGCAGATGAGCTTCAGCTCCATTCATGAATCATTTAATAAATCCAATTCAGTCTTCAAATAACATGGTTGAATTTTGTCACTTACCACTGTAAAGGTACTTCGTAGATGTGGTTAATATCTACAATTAGTTGACTTCAAGTAAAGGAAATTGTCATTGATAATATTGGTGGGCCTCATATAATCAGTACAGAACAAAGCTTAGGTTTCCCTGAGAAAGAAGACATTCTTCCTTAAGGGTGCAGCTTCAGCTCCTACCCCAGTTTCCAGACTATTTATCTATAGATTTCAAACTTGCCAGCTCCCATAATAGCTTGAGCCATTTCTTTGAAATAAATCTTGATTTCTATCCCTATATATCTATATATCCCACTGGCTCTGTTACTCTGGAGAACCTTGACTGAGAGAATTGGTAATAGAGTGATCATATAATCTATCATCCAAACTGGTATGCTTTTGAGTGTGAAACAGGTATTATTAATAATCATGCCAGGAAACTGGCATAAACCAGACCTTTGCCAGGTAAACCATGATAAAGGGTTCCCTTAGATAAAATAAATCTTATCCTCCCACAGCTATCAAAATAATCCAATTGAGAAAAGAGTTGTTTCTGTTTTTGCTTTATTTTTAAGAAAATCTAGTTAGTTATCAAAAGTGGTTGGGACTACAGTAAAGAAACAAATCACTACATAATTTGTAGAGAAACCACCTATTGGAATTATAGAAAGCATTTTCTTCTCTTTTGACATTTTGTAAAGGTCAGAAGTTTGGAATCTTACAATCATTTTGCATTTGAAAAATGATGAATCAAAAGATAATTCTGAATCCCCCCCAAATTATGGCAAGCATTCAGACCTGATGCTCTTAATGCACTTAATGCAATTTTGCAATTACCAAGTTTAACTCGCCTCATCATAGCCCTATTCAAATCTGTTATTTTTGGACAAAGTAGGTTTTATATGACTACTAGCTGGCTGAGAATCAGGAAAACGTGACTTTGTGAAACTGAATGTTGTTAGTGCTTCTATTTAATCTGCATTTGTGTCAGTGTGTTAACTGTAAATAACTTGGTAGCTTGGATATATAGTCTATCATTTCCAATCAACGTGTATATCTATGTGCATTTTTTTTTTCTTTTTGAAAACTAGTAATGTGACTGCAGAACCCATTTTTTGGCTCTCAGATAATTTGACAAAGAACAAGTCACATTCATGGCTTGGCCCTCTCAACTTCTAATACTTTGCTATAGTGATGAAAACTCTGACTTGATAAATTATTGCTAAAATCTTCGACAGTAATACTGAAAACTATATGAACATTAGACAACTCTAACTTCATGTGCAGCTGAATTAGAACCAATTCCAACATTCTGGAAAATATCAATACAGCTGAACATTTAGTGACGTCAAAAAGGGATACTGTAGACCTTGTCTTCACACTTGTTCCTTCTCTTATATGTTCTATATATACTATGGAGCTTCAGTGATTAATCCAGAAAGAATAACTTCTTCTCGTGAGAATTTCTGAAGGAAGCTTAAATACCAAAAACGTAAAGAGAGGGAGAGGGAGAGACACAAACAATGAGAGCAAAAAAGAGTTGTAGAAGTTATCCAGGAAATTAAGACTATATTTTATGAGTAAATTTCAATTCAAGAGACTTTAATTAAATACAAGTAATAGAAAGTGTTATTAAATATATTTTATAAAGTCTCTTCTGGATAAAGGAATGATGGCATACTTAACTAATAGATCAGTCAATCTTAAAAAACACACAGACACAGCTAGTGACATTTAAAAATTCTGTTATGTTTTATATACAGATGCACATATACACATATTTTCTCTTTCCTTTTCTTTCTTTCTTCCTTCCTTCCTCCCTTCCTTCCCTTTCCTTTCTTCTTTTCTTTTCTTTCTTCTTTCCTTTCCTTCCTTCCTTCTTTCCCTCCCTCTCTCTCTTCCTTTTCTTCTTTATTTTTTTGAGAGAGAGAGAGAGAGAGAGAGAGATAGATGTGAACCAGAGGAGCAGAGGGAGATAGAATCCTTAAGAAGACTCCTCACTGAGTGTGGAGCCTGATGTAGGACTTGATTTCACCACCCACAGATCAAAACCCAAGCTAAAATCAAGAGTTAGGGGCACCTGGGTGGCTCAGTGGATTAAGCCTCTGCCTTCAGCTCAGGTCATGATCCCAGGGTCCTGGGATCGAGCCCCATATCGGGCTCTCTGCTCAGCAGGGAGCCTGCTTCCTCCTCTCTCTCTGCCTGCCTCTCTGCCTACTTGTGATTTCTGTCTGTCAAATAAATAAATAAAAATCTTTAAATAAAATAAAATCAAGAGTTAGTCAGCTAACTGACTGAGCCAACCAGGCTTCCCCTGACACACATATTTTCTAACATATTCTCATATGGTCTCACTTGGAACTTTTATACCTAAGGAAACCAATTCCACATGTACTAACTGAGTCTAAGTAACAGTGATAGAGGCTGAGGACATGCTATATATAAAGCTGTGATATTTTCAGATTATTGATGAAATATCAAAATTTTAAGAAGATGCTTTAGTTGGTCAATAAAACTATCAACTGAATAAAAATTACATCTCAAGGTATCAAACACAGAAAACAAAAGGCAATGAAATTACAAGACAATAGCAGACAAACAGAATCTGAGGATAACTTGACATAAATCAAATTTGACAAGGACTATAATAATCTCATCACAGGAACATAAAAAGTTCACTTTCCTACTTAAAAATTCATAAATTAGGGGAAAAGAAAATAAACACAAGACTACATAACATTAAAAATGCAAAGGAATATGTATTAGAAATAAATATGTAATAAGAAACTATACACAAATCAGTGTTTTGAAAATATGCATGAAATGGATAATTTTAAGATATAGTTCATTAAAACTGATTAATTAAAAAGAACATTTGAACATCAAGAGAATCAAAATTTGGGGGCGCCTGGGTGGCTCAGTGGGTTAAGCTGCTGCCTTCAGCTCAGGTCATGATCCCAGCATCCTGGGATGAGTTCCGCATCGGGCTCTCTGCTCAGCAGGGAGCCTGCTTCCCCCTCTCTCTCTCTGCCTGCTTGTGATCTCTCTCTCTCTGTCAAATAAATAAATAAAATAAAATAAAATAAAATAGAATCAAAATTTGAAAATGATTATAGCAAAAAGGCCCATCCAGTTGGCTTACTAGAGAATTCTTTCAAACTTTCAAGAAGAGGGGTGCCTGGGTGGCTCAGTCCATTAAGTGCCTGCCTTGGGTTCAGGTCATGATCCTGGAGTTCCAGGATTCATTCCCACATTAGGCTCCCTGCTCAGGTTATCTTTATTTCTAATACACATTCCTTTGCAGGAGGAGTAGCAGGTAGAAGGAGAAGCAAGCTTCCCACTGAGCAAGGGGCCTGATGTAGAACCTGATCCCAGGACTCTATGACTGAGCTAAAGGCAGACACCTAATCAACTGAGCCACCCAGGTGTCCCTAAGGGGGGAAAAAAATCTTAAAAAAATAATAATAATAACTTTCAGAAAGAAAAAAGCAAAAACACAGGCAAAACTTATGTTCTTTAAAACATTTTAGCAAACAGATATATGTGGAAAGCATAACAGTTCATTTCATAAAGCTAGCATATTGCTAATATCAAATGTAATGACAATTAGAATTGATTTCTTCACCCTATCTCCTTCTCCCAGTTCTCACACAAAGCTACAGACTGATACTACATGGGAAACACACGAAGAGAAATTGGTTAAAGTCACATAATTGTGGAGAAGGAGAAGGGATTTTTTAAAATAGGAACATAGAAACTATTTAAAATTTCTTGCTGTTTTTTTAATTTTTAATTTTTAATTTTTTATAAGCATATATTTTTATCCTCAGGGGTACAGGTCTGTGAATCACCAGGTTTACGCACTTCACAGCACTCACCAAAGCACATACCCTCCCCAATGTCCATAACCTCACCCCCCTTCTCCCAACCCCCTCCCCCCAGCAACCCTCAGTTTGTTTTGTGAGATTAAGAGTCACTTATGGTTTGTCTCCCTCCCAATTCCATCTTGTTTCATTGATTCTTCTTCTACCCACTTAAGCCCCCATGTTGCATCACCACTTCCTCATATCAGGGAAATCATATGATAGTTGTCTTTCTCCAATTTCTTCCTTTTTAAAAAAGATTTATTTAGGGGCACCTGGGTGGCTCAGTGGGGCACCTGGGTGGCTCACCTCTGCTTTCGGCTCAGGTCATGATCCTAGGGTCCTGGGATCGAGCCCCGCATCAAGCTCTCTTCTCCGAGGGGAGCCTGCTTCCTACTCTCTCTATCTGCCTGCCTCTCTGCCTACTTGTGATCTCTCTCTGTCAATAAATAAACAAAATCTTAAAAGAAAAAAAAAAAAAGAACTCTACAAAATCTATGTTGTTACCAATGAAACATTAAAAAAAAAAGATTATTTATTTATTTATTTATTTTAGAGAAAGAAAGAAAGACAGCACACAAGCAGGAGGGGCAGGAAAGGGAGGGAGAGAGAGAATTTCAAGCAGACTCCACGCTGAGTGCAGAGCACTATATGGGCTTGATTTCACAACACTGATATCACAACCTGAGCAGAAGCCAAGAGCTGGATGCTTAACCAACTGTGCCACCCAGGTTGACCTAAACCACAAATGAAAATTCACTCAAATAATAGTTTCAATATTTGTTAGAATGCACTATTACTTAAAATGGGCAAACTTCTTCCACTGCCATGTCAATCCAGCACATTCACTCCTTGTCACATCATCACCTCTGTGGGTGAATCTCCATGACTTGAAAACCAGCAGAGTATTCAGCAGTGGTTCCAGTTACCAGATGCTCATTAAAATCACCTTTTGGAGCTTTCAGAAAATAGCTTTTTGTGCCTGTGTCAGCTACTCCATTGGAATCTCTAGAGGTAAATTGTAGATATCTTTTATAGTCATCTAAAATAAAAGTATTTTCTTTTTTTAAAAAAGATTTTATTTGTTTATTTGACAGAGAGACACAGTGAGAGAGAACACAGGCAGGGGGAGTGGGAAAAGTAGAAGCAGGCCTCTCGCAAAACAGGAAACTGGATGCAGGACTTGATCCCAGGACCCTGGGATCATGACCTGAGCCAAAGGCAGACACTTAAAAACTGAGCCACCCAGGTGCCCCTAAAATAAAAGTATTTTCATGAGAGTTGACCAAAGTTTTCTTTAGAATTTTTAGAGAAGTTAAAAAGGACATCTCTTCATTATAGTAATGAAAGCTACAGACATTTAGTTGAATTATACAAGGAAATTATATTACTACTTAAATTATATAAGCTACTGACATTTACTTAAATTATATGAGGAAATGCTTTCCCTTTTTCTGCATCCAAATAACCCTAATGCTTTGTTCTACCTTGTAACTATTTATTTTTATCTTAAATGTATTAAAAATAACTTAAATATGTACTTATTTGTTGATGCCTTTGAAGAAATGTTGTGATGGACTGAAAGAGAAGGAACAAGGTCAATATACTGCATATATTCCACACATACCCCCAAACTCCTCTTAACCCATTTATCTCCTCAAAGTTTGTACAAGAGCTGACTTCAACTACCTCCTTTCTCTCTTTGTAATATTCTTATTTCATAAATTCTCAAAATCTTGTCAACCCAAGCTTTTTGCACTGCCCTTTTCCTACTGGTTCAGGTCTTTGTTAGATGAGTTACTGTCAGAGGTTCATTCAGACTCCCTTATTGCTTCTTAAGTATCAGAGGAGAACAGGAAAACCTCAAAACCTTAGGTTCTGGAAGTATGAGGAGTGAAAAGATATAGCTACTTTAACTCTATCACAATTATAAATGCCATTCTTAACAAAACTGATATTTTCAAAAGAGAGTAAGAACCTTATTGTAATGTAACACATTATTTTAAGATGGATTAATGATAACAGAATTGATGTGTTAACATTACATTATCTTAAAGAATGTGATATATTTTGTTATATATATTATGTATGATATATAATTATATATTTTTTAAAATATTTTTAAAAATTTATTTATTTGAGAAAGAGAGAGAGTGACACAGAACAAGAGAGCATGAGAAGTGGAGAGTCAGAGGGGGAAGCAGACTCCCCGCTGAGCATGGGGCAGGACTGATCCATCCAGGACTCCAGGACCATGACCTGAGCTGAAGGCAGTCACTCAACCAACTGAGCCACCCAGGTGCCCTAATTATATATATTTTTATATATTTTATAAAATATGTTATATTTTAAAGAAATCACGAAAAAAATGATGAAAAAGTGGGAAAATTATGGAAGATAAGTTTATAGTAGACTTTTAGAGACATTATGTGTATTTCTATTTAGATGACCATACACATATTAATTTCATTCCTCATAGGAATGTTAAAAGTGCTTTGAACAGTCATATTGTTGGGTTTATAACATTATTAGTTGCTGGAAGTGTTGGAAGACTAATTTCTTAAAAACAGAAACTGTATTTTTTTCCTTTTGTACTTATATTTACTCCCCAGAGCACCTAGTGCAGTGTGTACAAGTAAGCAGTCAATAAATGTTTGAGTGTATAGTACTAATATAGCATGTACTGAGAAAAGAGATAAAAGAGTATCAAACAATGACAGAAAGGATTATCAGGAGGAAGACAGCAATTGATTAGTAGTTGTCAGAAACCATTCAATATTGCTCCCACATCAACAAAAGAGGACAAACATAGACAAAGATCAATTTTCCTTTTTACCATGCATTTCTAAAGCAAACTCCACATCACTTTCCTCCTCTAATGTGGTAAATAAAGAAAGGCACTTTTGCCCTGTTCCTGCATGAGGCAAATTACCATCATTACCTATTCAGGTCCCCTCTATGCCTCTACAACCAAAGAGTGGCATTGTCATACACAATAGAAATTTGTGGAAAGACAAGTCAAGTGATACAATTGACTTCGATCTACATTAAAACATATTTTACCATGTGGGCCTCATAGAGCAATATATTGAACATCCTCTTCCAATTTTCTCTTATTTACAAAGTACTATCTCTAAAACTACATCTAAAAAAAAAGAAAGACTGTATATTCAAGAAGCTCAGTTAGCTTGGTGATTTCACAAACATCATCTGGCATAAGAAACAGCATTTGAACAATGTACATGGTTCTAGGAACAGGGATTATATTGAAGAAGAAAAGGAGAATAGGAAAGAGAAAAAAAGGAATTGGAGAGTTCACTTACATTAAAAAAAATACACACACACACACACATCTCCCACTGATTTTTTTGTTTTGTTTTTCATATATATTTTATATATGAAAATATATTTATATTTATGTATATGAAAAATATATGTATGAAAAACAAAACAAAGAAGAAATGGGTAACATTACCCTTCAAAACAACTTATCTTTCATTGGTCCTTGAGAAAAAAGTAGAATCTAGCACTGTGGCAGACATGCTCTCATAATTTTTCTCCAGTTAGACCACAGAGAGTTACCTCAAACAGTTAACAAGTTAAAGCAGGTATTTATCTACACACTATTAAGCAAAACAGTTGAGCATTACATGATGAATTATATTCTGCTTAAGAGTGAGCAATAGAACATTCACTCACTTATTTAACAAACATTTTGACTGTCATGCAAAAACACATCTACAACAAAAGGCAAAACAAATGGCATGTGAAATATCAAAGCAAAAGTCTCCTATAGAAAAAGGAGGACATGATTAAATCCACACAAATCAGGGGCACCTGGGTGGCTCAGGGACTTAAGCCTCTGCCTTTGGCTCAGGTCACGATCCCAGGGACCTGGGATCGAGGCTCCCCCCCCCCCGCACCCCCCTACCGTTCTGCTCAGCAGGGAGCCTGCTTCCCCCTCTCTCTCTGCCTGCTGCTCTGCCTACCTGTGATCTCTCTTTGCTCTAATAAAATATATTTTAAAATTTAAAAAAATAAAACCACATAAATCAGTGTAGGCTAAGAGAGACAATAACAGAGAGCAGGATAAGCCACCCCAAAACATGCCTCTTTGGCATAAGGATCATTTTGAGTTGGTTATTTTTTAAAAAGCCAGCAGGTGCAAGAGAAGCTCTGAAAACCAAATAAATGCTACCCCTCTGTAAGAGACAATTATATTATTTATATGAGAAATCTCCATTTATAAGGGCGTCTCCCTCTCTGTACCAGGAAGAGGAGGATGACTAAAATTCCAGAAACTCTTCTCAGGAGAAGGCAAGGACTTACATTCAAAACAGGATTAAATTAAAAACATAGCAAACTCCCTTGCTTACTGTGCCTTGTCTGGTAACCTTCCATAACTGGCTTCCTCCACCACTCCCCATCCAACACTCAACATCTCTTTTTGCCATTAACTGAGAATATTATATAGAGTAATGCTTGGGCCATTTCAGGGACTTACACAGTTTTCCTGCATCTCTCCCATGTACACAGGAGGTACACATGTTTTTAAACTTCTTTGGTTCCCCCCCCCCCCAATTAATCTTTCATTACAGGGAGGTCTCAGTCAAGAACCTAGAAGGGTAGAAGGACAATTATTTTTCCTCCCCACTAAAACCATGTCTCCACTGACCTTCCAGAAGGCAGAGGGATTTGACAGGCGGTCACATGAAGCTAAGAGGGGAAGAAGGACAAAAGTGAGCAGAGGCTCCTAGACTAAGAAAACTAAGCAGAGAAAGTTGTCAGTTGTGACTGGACTGCGGAGCCAGCTCAGAGTTGTTTTTTTTTTTTTTTTTTTTTTTTTTTAATAAAGATTTTTATTTATTTATTGGTCAGAGACAGAGGGAGAGAGAGCGAGTGAGCACAGGCAGACAGAGAGGCAGGCAGAGGCAGAGGGAGAAGCAGGCTCCGGGCAGAGCAAGGAGCCGGATGCGGGGGATCGTGATCCGAGCCGAAGGCAGCTGCTTAACCAACTGAGCCACCCAGGCGTCCCCAGCTCAGAGTTTTGGCACTTGTCACCGGAGGTAGTGAATAGAGGCAGGAAGATCCTAGACACGGATATTTTAAAGGTTAGGTGATTTTAGTCTTTCAAAAGCCATGGATAATCCTCTCTGAGCAAAGCAAGTTCAACCCAAAGAGGCTCAATTAAAGAGCTGTAAATTAAGATACATTAAGGAAACTATTTAGACAACAATTTAAATCTACATGGGATGGATTTTATTAATTCATCCAAAACATATGTATTAAATCATTGTCATGCACCAGGGAGTATGCTAAACAAATCAAAGTTATAGAAGGGTAAAAGACTACTCAGTCAAACAGTAAAAACAGGATGAAGCATCATAATGAATACAGAGAAGTGTCTCAAGATAAATCTTGTGCTTCTTAGACCTGGGTCAGTTTCCTTTACAGGTGCAGCCCAATGGTATGGTTCCCAAAAGCCTAATGACTAAGGTAAGGTCTAACTGAGGAGAGGGGAGGGGAGAAGAAAGAAGAAAGAAATCAAAGAGAAAGTTAACAACATGTAATTTCTTCTTATTCCTTTTAGCCTAGTGACAGAAAAGCTTTAAATTAAAGGCTCTGGAGGAGGATTACTGATTTAAAGTATACTGATATTTCTGACATTACATGCCTTTTCAATTTCTTAGTATTCCTTCATAAGTACAAGTTAGCACTCATCATTACAAGTTTCCAGCAGTACATAGGTAACTCAAGAACTCTGCCCTTTTTGTCCCAGTAACCTCTGGAACCCGACCTAACATGGATGAATTAAATACAGCCCCCAAGAAGAAAGGAATATTTTAAAGAAAAAGTCCTTAGTCTGAAGTCTTTGTGTTTAAATTTAACAGTTTTCTTGACCACAGGGGTTATTGTAAGAGAAATACAGAGTTACATCTTGCAAGTGCAAACTTTAAAAAGTTTTTAAATTGCAGTAGAAGGCAATGGTGATAGATAGGCTCAGGAAGGTACAAGATGACAGGAGTTGCTGTTATTATTCTGTGCTCTTCCTTCTCTTCCCTTTTACTGAACTTGTCTATCCTTTCATCTCTAATATTTTACATTTTTAATACTAGTTTTACATAAACTACATACATAATAGTTTTACATTTTTTTACCCCCTCTCCTAATTCTCACTTGCAATTGGACATAACCCTAGCCAAATAATATCTGGGAATTATAAATGTGTGTGTGTATTTACATATACACAAACATACACACACATGTGCACATGCACATGCACACACATATGACCAGGTCCCATGCCTTCAAACTACTGGGATTTTACAATTGGTTTTCTTATCCAGTTCTATAACACCTGTGTCTATACCAGGAATTCTTCATTATCTCACTCCTCTACCTTTTTGATCTGCCTGCTTGCACTGAGACCATGGACTCTATCAATTCTATTCTTCCTGACTGGGGTATATTCCTATTGAGAACTTATAGATTCTATATTCAACCAAAACACATTCTGTACCTAGCTGTGCCATTTACTATCTGGGAAAGTATCTAAAGCTCTAATCCTCCACTTTCCATACCTAAAAGCTAACAATAGTAGTACTTACCTCTTAGATTTGTTACTAAAAATTAATTGAGATAATGTGTAAAATGTAGTGATGAGTACATAGTTCCCATCAAATGTCAGTTATTTTTATCATCACTTAAATCATTAACAGTGAAAAATTGAGAAAATCCAAATTTAACAAGCAAAGCTAGCTTCCATCAAATTCTTCTTACTCTTTATCTCTCCGGTTTGAGATTCTTTTTTATTTTTTTCCATTCTTTTGCCCATTCACATAAAATTTGTTCTATGAGTCTGTGGTTCCCAAACTGTGTGCCAAGGTGTCACAGGGGCTCTCTGAGATACCTAGATTTTTCAAAAGAAATAGAAACTACCAGCTCATGATCATACGATAACCTTTCAAGGGCACCATATCTTTTTCAAAGCTCATTTTACCGGTCACTCTCTTAAAAGGCAAGTACAGTGAGAAAATTCATGTGGATGAAGTCTCCAACCTGAATCCAAGTTCTGAGAGTTGTGCATTGCCCACAGATGCACATACACCATCAGTAAATAATTTTGGTTATTTAAGAAAGCAATAGCAATATTTTCTTCTTTCAATTTATGTATATTAATTTTTCAAGCCATTGCCCAAGTTGTTAAGACATATAAATTTATTAAGATGCTCGGAACTAATAGAACTCAGGTGTTTGTTTTGTTTTGTTTATTGACCTAGGGGTTTTAGGAAAAAGATACTATGGGTATCATGAACCAAGAAAACTTGGGATCCCTTTGGAAGTGATTCTCAATCCTGGTTGCTTATTAATATCACATGGAGTAATTACATGCACATTTAACCTCACCAGGGGATCCTGCTATACCTGGTGACTGAGAACTACCACCATAAACAGTATACTTACTAAATGACAAAACCAGAGAAAAGAAAAAACTTCCAGAAATGAGTCCTAATTTCAAGTCAAGCCTATCAAGATTATATTTTCATATGCTCTTAAAATGGACTTTTCACCATTGCAGAGTATTATGTTAAAACACACTTAAAGAAAAGGTATGTCCTTTAAAACAGAAATTCTTAAAGTTTGACAATCTTTCTCCAGAGGAATGTATTAATATGCTAATTTCAAAGGTCCTTTCTCAGAGATTCCAAGCCAGCTGGTATTAGGAAAATACACCAGAAAATCTGGACTAGAAAAACACAATACAGGGAAACAACCAACAAGAACTCCACCCCCTGCCAAGAACTTGAAAAAAGTACTTCTGGAAAATAAACCACAAAATCAGAGTATAATTGAAAAGAATAAAAATATATAAAAATTCATTTCAAATTTCAAAAGATTAAGATATGATTATAATCTGATATATTTAAAGAAAATATCTCCCAGAAGAATAATAATTTTTCAATAGTGAATGCTTATAAAGTACTATCTGGGAGGCCTGCAGAGCATTAGTGTGACAGAGCCTGCTGATGCTGGCTTGTGAGAGATTGGGTTGTGTACATCTCTTCCCATCTGTGTACTTAGTGACACTGGTAGCTTGAACTTGGCCATGGTGATAATATATACACCACAGACATTAGCAAACACTCAAATTTAGATGGTTTTTCCTTTAGAGCTGATTTGTTAAACATTTATGAGCACACTAGATACTAAGAAAACCCACCAAATATGATGAAGTAAAGAAATATCCCCAACAGGCAGGATAGAAAAATTACATCTACCTAACATATCTATTCTTATTGTGGACACAAATAAAAATTTACATATAAAAGTGTAAAAATCTTCAATATTCATACCCTAAAAGAATTCTTCTTCCTCTGTTTTCAAACTCTGATAATTCAACTTCACTAAAGGAGAGTTACACTGGGCCACCTGATATCTGTTCTATCTGAATGGCAATATTCCTCAGTGTAAATAAGTAAGCTTCTATTCTAATTTATTCTACAGTGATAATTTAATAATCATTATTATTTTGTTTTTGTAATTTTTAATTTTTTTTCAGTGTTCCAAGATTCATTGTTTATGCACCATACCCAGTGCTCCATGCAATATGTGCCCTCCTTAATACCCACCCCCAGGCTCACCCATTAATTTATTTTTTATTTTTTATTATTTGTTAAGATTTTATGTATTTATTTGTCAGAGAGAGAGAGCGAGAGAATGTGCACAAGTTGGGGGGAGGCAGGCAGAGGGAGAAGTGGGCTCCCCACTGAGCAGAGAGCCTGAAGCAGAGCTTGATGTGGGGTCCAATCCCAGGACCCCAAGAGATCAAGACTTGAGCCAAAGGCAGATGCTTAACTTACTGAGCCACCCAGGCACCCCAGTCATCTCCTCTCTTTATGGCTATTCTTGAGGTACTTGCCGGCAAAGGGACAAAGGTATAGGATTTCAAACCACTCTACCCCCTGTCAGGAGAAACAGAGCAGAAAGCCAAATCCATACAAACTCAAATCTTCAAAGTGCCAGAACCTTATTGATTCATTCCTTTAAAATCTAGATATTTGACTTCACAAGATCAGCCCTAGAAATAACTTAGATATAAAATATTTATCCTAAAGGGGCAGAACAACATCATTTGTCTATTTATTATTTCATCCTAGGGGTTCTACTGATTTGTTGAAATTTGAAGCTAAATTCCCTTGATGACTATCAGATTTATCATGTTCATTAGAAAAGATTACTACTAAAGATTTTTTTTTAGAAGAAAATTCATTATAAATTGAAGCCTCATAATAATGTATGATTATGTTTCCAAAGATGACCTCTGGCGTGTATCTATAGATCCATACGGATGGTTTCTCAGGTCTAATGATTTACTGTCATTGAGAAAAATGAAAAAATAATCTTATAAAATTATAATTACTTACTACTTCTTAATCTAGATAGGTTTTTAATGATAGTGCCTTATGAAGCTATATTCTTCTGATTCTAATACACTGTTTTCAAGACAACCTACTTCAATAGCAAATGAACAGAAATGATTAGTGAGAATAGGAAAGATACATAGAGCGTCTAAATAAATGGAGTTTTCCTGAAAACTATTAAATTGATGAATTCGATTAAAATGTCACTACCATTAAACTCTGTTTAATAAATGTCAAATAAATACTTCAGCATTGTTCTACAGTCTTCATGACTGTTACTGTATCTGTCAGGGAAGGTATTACCAATTGTTTTTACATTTTATGTGTTCTACCTAATACAAAGATTTACTTTCCCTGTAAGATTGTAATTTTCACCTTTGCTGATGAAACAAAATTCTAAACACTACTGGGCTTGAGTGGGAAAACTTCGAAACCAAGTTAAAAATTTTCCCTTATTTCATGCCAAAATCTGTAATATTAGGGTCTTTTGTAGCTCCTTTCAAGACATAGACACACACAAACATATCCTAGGGTATTTTTACAGCACTCTAGAAAAAGGATATATGTGTTCAATATCTCAAATCTCCACAATATTCAGTCCATGTAGCAACATTTGATTCTCAGAGCGTCAAGCAAATAGAGATGATTCTGCTCACTGGGCCAAAGCTAAAGTCTCAGAGAGGCTTTTCAGTAGTGAAGAAATAGGTATAGGAAGAGGGCCATCTGCGTTAAAGGCTAATGGAATGTCTGTTTCAGTAGAAATTGCTGACAGGTTGTTGTCTGAACTGCAGAATGTAAAGATGAGTAGATCTGTGTTACTTAGAGGACAGGATATCAGCTTGCACCCAGAGTTACATCTCAGAGGATGGGTGTAAAAATCTCCCACTATAATTATGTATTTGTCTAATCTTCCCTTAGTTCTGCCAGTTTTTCCTTCATATATTTTGTTCCACTATGAGTTGTCTGCACGTTTGATTTTTATTTCTTCCTCATAATTTAACTCTCGTCCTTATGAAATTTTCCACCTTATCTCTATAATATTTATTGTCCTGAGACCTACTATTTCTTATATTTTCATATCTCTATGAAATTTCTTAAAGAGATTGTCCTGAGACCTACTATTTCTTACATTTTCATATCTCTTTTAAATTTATTTTATCAGAATACTTTCTTCCAATTTTTACATTCAATCTGCTTCTGTATTTCTATCCAAAGTACATCTCTGATTGATAGCATATTCATGCCCCTCCCTACCAATGTGATATTTCTCCCTTTTAACTGGAAATTTTTATTACCTTGCTGTTTGATTTCCATATCTATTTTTGTTTACTTTTATACCTTTCTTTTGTTCTTCTGTTCTTATTTTCCTCAGCTCAAATATTTTTTTCATATTCCATTTCATTCCCCTTTGCCTTTTTAAGTACATTTTTTATGTTCTTTGAGTACTTGTTTTAGAGATTATAATATACATTCTTACAATGTCACAGTCCATACACAATTTATATTCTAATATTTGAGGTAAATGGTAATAAGCAATTTATAAAAGTATAATTTCATTAAACCTCTCATTGTTTTTGTTGTCAATTATTTTATTTCTGTTATAAACCACAAAAGGATTGTTTTTAGATTTTTTTTTAAGATTTTATTTATTTATTTGACAGAGAGAGAAATCACAAGTAGGCAGAGAGGCAGACAGAGAGAGAGGAGGAGGCAGGCTTCCTGCTGAGCAGAGAGCCCAATGCAGGGCTCAATCCCAAAACCCTGAGATCATGACCCGAGCCGGAGGCAGAGTTAACCCACTGAGCCACCCAGGTGCCCCCACAGAAGGATTTTATTTGCCAGTTCCTTATTAAAGAAATTAAGGTAGGAAATACAATGTAGCCTCTTATATTTACCTATGTATTTACCATTTCCAATGCTCTTCATTCATTTATAAAACTTCAGTTTTCTTCTTGGTATTAATTTTCTTTATCCTAAAGAACTTTAGGATACATTGAACATTAGAATTGAACTTTAGGATACAGTGAACATTTCTTTCACTGCTGGTCTGACAGAAATTCTCTCAGCTCTCATTTATCTCTGTCGTTTATTTTATTTTATTTTTTTTAGTTCACTTTCATTTCTGAAGAAACTAGATGACCAGGTTTTCTTTTTTGTTCTTTCATTTTAAAGATGTTATTCAATCATTCCCCTGAATCTACTGTTTCTGATGAGATATTAGCTGCTCTTAATATTGTTAGTTATTTCCCTGTAGATAATGCATCTTTTTTCTCTGGTGGCTTTTAAGATTTGTTTGGTTTTGCTTTGTTTTTGCTTTTCAGCATCCTGTGTATTTGTTTGTTTGTTTTTTCTTATTTCCTTGAGGCTTCAGGTTGTATCTTGCACATTTGAGGCTGCCTTGGCTCCTTTGGCCAACCTTATAGTCTTTAAGCTTGAGCAAGCACCCTTAGCCCATGTTATTGATTAATTAATTTTTGTTTGTTTGTTTATTTGTTTTGTATATCTATGGATCATGCATTCTTTCCTAGAAATAACAGAGCACTTCCGCAGGTCATATAACTGAAACCAGACCCTCTTATGCAACCCCCAGGGCCCTAAGGAACCAGACCCTCTTGTACTACTTCTGAGCACTGAGATAATGTCTGTAGTTGGAAACATCAACTCTGCACATAATCAAGAAATGTTAGGACCATTGTACATCCTTTACTGACTGACTGCCCTAAACTTCAAAAATCCCTGCTAGGCAGAAAGCTTGGAGTTGGCCTTTGGTTTTTTTGTTTGTTTTGTTTTGTTTTAAAGGTTTTATTTATTTGACCAAGATCACAAATAGGCAGAGAGGCAGGCAGAGAGAGATGAAGTGAAGCAGGCTCCCTGCTGAACAGAGAACCTGATGCGGGGCTCGATCCCAGGATCCTGGAATCATGACCTGAGCCAAAGGCAGAGACTTTAACCTACTGAGCCACCCAGGTGCCCCATGGAGTTGGCCTTTGAATAAGAGTTTGTTCTCCCCAGGTGGCTGACTTCCTGAATAAAGTTCAAGTTCCTTTCCAATCAAATTCATCTCTTGAGTATAGACTTTTCCAGGGGCAGGTAGCAGAACTTGGGTTTTAATAACACACTGATCTTTTTCACAAAATGTGGGAAATATTTACCTATTGTTTATTCAAACAATTTCCCCTTTTCTGTTCCATTCTCTTTCTTCTTTTCACGATGCTATTAGTAGGTATATTAGATCACTTACTATTATTCCACAGGTAACTGAAACTGATCAGGCTTTTCCCAATCTTTTCTGTTTCTTAGATTGAATAATTTTATTGTATTTTATGTACCTTTATTTCGGTAATGTCCAATCTGCCATAAGTATACTCAATGATGTTTTTATTTTGAATACTGAACTTCTTTCATTCTAAGATTCCTATTTGTATCTTTTTTAATAGGCTTTATCTTTTCTGTCAAGATTTCTATCTACTTATTCATCACAACCAACTTTATGTTGAATTGTTGAACATGTTTGCATAGCTATTTTAAGATCTTATTTATTAACTCCAACATCTGGGACATCTTGTCATCTGTGTTTATTAACTGCCGGTCTTTAAAATTTATGATCTCGCTTCTAATCTTGACTATAAAATTCTTATTGTATGCTGGACTTCAGAATGATATGTTATTTGGGGCCTGGATTATTTGAACTTCGTTTTATGAATTTTGACTTTTGTTCTTATGAGCAGCTAAAGTATTAGAGAATCCTCTTGATCCTGTCTGGCTTTATTTATTTTCTCATTGTGTTAGTCTATGTTGGTTTAAATCTCAGTCTTACATACGATTTAGGAATTGTGCCTTATCTCTATGACATGGTTTTTCTGGGGTCTCTGCTAAATGTCTAAGGTTATTACAAAGCCCATGTATTATGATTAGGCCAAAACTCCAAGACCTCTTAGTCACACAACCACTGCCCTTCAGTGCTCAGTCTTCAATCACCTGCTCTGTAATATATCACAGAGTATTGCCCAGTACTTATATAGCCCAGCCCTACAAGTATGGAATCTACAAGTACGCTAACATTAACTAATGAACCCTCCCTACAGAGCTCCATCTTTTCCAATATCCTGTACTGCAGATTCTAGTCATTTAGGCAGTCTCAGCTCTGAACCCTACCTCCTCCCCATCCTGAAGCCTTGTTTGTGTTCCATTTCTCTGCACCATGGACTGAAAATTGCTCCCCCAAACAAGCTGCAGGGAATGGGACTCTCACCTCATGTATTTCCTTCACTCAAGAATCATAGTTTTAATTGCTTATTTCATCCAGTCACTTTATTGTTTAAGGAGGAAGAAAACTCCATTGACTGCTACTTGTTACTTCATGGCTGCAATTTAAACTTGAAGCCAAGTAACACTGAATTCAAAATACACACATTACTCGACTCTTGAAGAATGAAGTAGAGTAAAAGAATAGTCTTTAAAGCCTGACTTCAAATTGTAAAAATAAAAATAAAAAAATACATATGAAAATAAAGAATACATCAATTAGATGGTACAGATGTTGATTTAGTAGAAGTCATAAAATTTAAAAAAACTAATAAGAAATTGTACGTTTGACATTATTGTCTTTTGTATGTTGTTTCTAACCTTGGTTAAGTAAAATTTAAAATCTATTTTAGTGACACTGTAGTGGAAAGTAAATTACCAACCAAAAGAATTAAGGACACAGAGTAGGAGACATATACTAGAAAGAAATCAGATAATCGCCTTACCAAGCACTAAAAATGATAGGATTTTTTCCCCAAGTCATCATTGTAGAATTTGAAAAGAACCTGTGATATGGTAAATAAGGCACACTCCTATTGGTGAACTGGTCAGGAAACATTAAAACGAAAGGGAAAGACTAGACAATCGAGAAAGAATTTCGATAGAATAGCATGTTTGAATAAAGACAAGAGTTTAGATTTCTTAGAAAATGATTATTTATCACAGATATGTAATTATATATGCATTACCAAAATATGTGAAGAGATTATATCCAATATGATTAGCTCTTGCCAGTGTTCAATGAGGACTATTTATGTATCTTTTTTAAAAAGTTATCTTCAAAGATAGGCTAATAAAATACTGTACATTATATTTAATGACACAGGGTAAATGATGTAAACGGTCAAGAGGAATCAAGTCACAGCTTTCTGAATACCATCAATCTGACCAGAGTTATAATGTATACTTACTCAAATAAATGCAATAAAGTACATATCCATAGAATGAGACACAAAAGGAAACACAATGGTATTGAAAACATACAAGTGGATATGAATCCTACAATAAACTTTACTTTACATTTTAATGGAAGATAAAATTTCAAACATCATTTTGTCACAGGATTTTCTACTTTGGGTGCCTGCAGTTCTTGGTCACCCCACTTCCAAGAATGAAGTAAAAACAAGGTTTACTGAGTGATAGCCAAGTGATAGAACAAAGCTCCCAGGGAGGGAGGGGACCTGAGAGGGTTTCCAAGTCTAGGGGTTTTTATGGGCTTGTTAGAGGGCTGTTTCAATCTGATTAACCATCCCTGTGCCTGTCATTCAATTAGGTTTTTGTTATCTATCAATCACATGGGAAAGAATAAAGGACTCCTTCCATGGTGGTGTTAAATCCTTTTAAGGGTGGTTTTCTCTTAGGCCGGGGGACCCTTGTCCCTGCCTGCCTTCAAACCATCCTTCACCAAATTGAATAGTCAAATAAATAAAATGGAAGGGGGAAGTAAGTTAAGACTGTAATTTCTTGTGCCATCTTCTTATACTTTATTCATATTGATAAGATTTATGGTTCTGTTGAGACATTATTCTCCACCTGAGAAACCAGAGAAACGTTTTTTATGACAATTTAAGTATCTGACCCATAAAAAGGAAGGTAAACTAGATCAATAATAGTAAATAATTATCTTCTTGATTTTTTAATACACATTTCAACTGAAATCAACAAAAATGACCATTGTCAAAAGGAAATGAATGCATGTTGATAGACTTGCATAAAAGTATTTGTTAAAGGTTTAACACCATGTTTTGTTTTCACATGGAAATGGATTCCACCATAAAGATACTGGGGCGGGGGGGGGGGGGGGGGAGGAAAAGTAAATGTTAAATCCCAAAAGCAAAAAAAAAAAAAAAAAAAAAAAGGAAAGAAAATCAGGAAAATACTGCATGTGTAAGCACACTACTGGGGGTTAATTTAGCATGAAGATTATCAATCAAAACCCAGCAGATTTATGTAAAGTTCTTGGCCTCCCCCATAATTGCCTAAAAGAATTTAGATAGAGGATAGCTCCAGGAAGAGAGCTATCACTATAGATAACAACATTAAGATAAGAACTAGATATCTAGATATGGTAAGCAGCAAGGAATCCAGCAAGGTCATTTTGATCAAAGTCCTCTCTGTCCCATTGTTTCTGAATGGCCCAGCAAACATTTGTTTACCAAACGTTTATTCTTTTTCATCTTCCTGAAAATTTCATTCTGTTTCTCTGAAGTCCCATTCCCTGATCCCCTTTTGTTTAGTTCAGGATGACATATATACCTTATTTTGCTTCCCTGTCTGTGTGAATTCACCATATATATGCTATTAAATTTGATTTCCTCCTATTAACCAGTCTCTGATCAATTTGATTCTTAGTCTGGCTAGAAGGGCCTTGAAAGGGACAGAAATTCTTGCTCCCTGACAATACAAATACACAAAAGGAGTTCAAAACAGATAAAAAGGAATTTGGTGTATTTAAAATAGTAATGTTAAAGTTAAACAGAAGTGTAAAGACTACAGGAAATAGAATACTAAAAAAAAAAAAAAAAAAGATTATGCACCATTTTTTTTTTAAGATTTTATTTGTTTATTTGACAGACAGAGATCACAAGTAGACAGAGAGGCAGGCAGAGAGAGAGAGAGAGAGAAGCAGGCTCCCTGCTGAGCAGAGAGCCCAATGTGGGACTCGATCCCAGGACCCTGAGATCATGACCTGAGCCGAAGGCAGTGGCTTAACCCACTGAGCCACCCAGGCGCCCTATATACCATTTTTTAAATGAGCTATTGTTAAGGCCAATATAAAATTCAACATCATGAGCAAGAACAACTTGAGAAAGAAAGATAACAGAAGAAAAACAGAAAACTTTAATTGTTGAATATGCCTATACAAAAGATAAATAAATCCAGTTATTAGGGAAGTTAAACTGAGAGTAAGATATTTATCAAAGATAGAGAGAGAAAAAGAATCTCTGTCCTGAATGTTTAGGGTTCAGCAATAATACAGAAGCCTATAGATTAGTAATCAAGAGAATATATCCTTCAAGAAACAAAATTCAACCAACTAAATTTGAAGGTCTAATTGGCTCTATTTAATGAGTCCTCCAATATCCCATCTAGTAAGTAGAGGGGAGCTCCAAAGAGTTGTACAAAGAGGAAGGTTTTTATAGCAAGGGGGATAGAGCAAGAAAATTATTATATTTCAGGCAAGGTTTCTTTCCCTTAGAGGGAAAGAAGAGGGTGTCTTATTATGTAGATTAACTCATCTTTCTGTGGGGGATAGAGAGGGCTCCACAGACTCAAACTCTTTGGTGCTAATCAGAAAATTCTTAACTGATAGGTTAAGACCACTTTTCTGGGAGAAACTGAAACTATATTTTTACATTAGGTATTAAGCCTCAATTTGGGGATTTGGCCTAAATGATGCCATTTTGGGCCTTGCCTTTTTAACCACTGAGATGGGTAAATTACAGGATTAAAAATAAGTTCAATGGGAGAAAAGTAAGTGGGATGCAAACTTGAGTACCGCATATTTAAGAAATTTGTATAAAAGTATTATTGTAACTTTAGTAGCAGTATCACTGTAAGTACAAAAATGAATGCACTTGCCTTCAGATAGCCAACTTAAGAAAACTGCCTAAAATTTTATAGTTTTTATAGTTCCACTCTATAGCAATTGAGTTTTCATAGGCTAATGACTTAATGGCTACTTGCCTCAAACTGTCAAGAGATTTTTTTTTCTTTATGTTGGGTAATTATGTTATAGTTACAATTGCCATAGTTCAAATTTCATAATATACAGCACTATAGAAGACTGAAGATTTCATTTGATTCAAGGCCATTCTGCTCACTGGTACAAGTTGAGAGCAATTCTCTCAGATGACATTTAAGAATATATAATTATAAATCCAAGCTTTAAAAATATTAAATTAAATATTATTAATAGCATTAATAATTAACTCTAACAGAAAGGATTGTTTATTCCATTGTCTTTTTTAATAATGTGATATATTAAGGATGATACATATAGTACCTAGTGAATAATTCTAATGGGAATTTAAAAATATTAGCTTTTAAATGGAGAACAGATTTCTAGCCAGGCTTATAGATGACTCAATGTATAACAATGTTAATTTTTATTAAATTAATAGAAATTTCAATGAAATTTCCATCCAGATTTTAAAATGAAAGTAGTTCTTCAAACAACTTGTCAAACTTAACTATGTCATATGAAAAACTCACAAATACCCAGGACAATTCTGAAGAAGAAGAACCAGTGATGGTTCTACTTTACCATTTCTCAAGTTATTTTATGAATATAAAACAAAAAATTTCAGATCACCAAACACTAGAATAATTTTTTCTCCAACAGACCTGTACTGCAACATAAGTTTTAGGCTACATAAAATGGTTTGAGATAAAAGTCTCTAAAGAAAGGAACAGAGAGTTTAAGAAAGGGGAGATCCAGAAGAATGTTTCACAGCAATAAATATATATTTATATCTATTAATATTATTTTAATGGTAAGTATTTAAAATTCCTTGAAAGACAATTGATCCCTGTTCAAAACAATCATGAGGTAACACTGTGTGATGGCCGCTCATCGGTCTGGGTTTGTGGTGATTGTAATGAGCACTATACAAATCTAGCATAAGGGAAAAATAGACCATTTTCTTTAAGATAGTGAGATAGACATATTATAAAATGTGTTTAATTAAGAAAATATGGTATCTGTTTATATTTGGTTAATATGCTAACAGAAAATTGCAAAATGTCCAGAAACACAATCAACTATCTATGAGAAGCTGAAATTCAAAACAAAACAGAGTAGTATCACAAATCACTGGGGGAAATTTTGATTGCAGTATATGGTTTGGATATAAATGTTTATCCATGTAGGAAAAAGATTATTAGACCATATGCCATCCCAAATAAAATAAATCTTAAATATGAAAATCAAATCACTAAAGTATTTAGAAGAAAATACAGTAAAGTTAATGTTCTAAATTCCTTAGCATGACACAAAAGCCACATCTTATGAAGTAAAAGTTCAATTTGGCTTCAGTAAAATTTTAAATTTCCCATTTAAAAATAGTGCTATAAACCAAAAATGCATGCCACCGATAAGAAGACTATATTCGTAATGTATATAACCACAGAGTGATAGCCATAATATATTAAGGATTATTACTAATCAAGAAAAGAAAATCAATAAAATAGAAAAATGGGCAAAGTTAAAACAAACAAATCACAGAACTTAAATGGAAAATACACATTTAAAACTTACTAGTTATCAGGAAAATGTAAATTAAACAATTATGATACCATTTAATAGTTGTCAGATAGGATAAAGTTAAAAATCCAATAGTGCCAAGTTTCAGCATGCTGTAGAGCAACAATAAATCTCATACATGCTCAAGGAAGGATTACTCTTTAGGAGCAAGGAATTTAAAGAGCAATTTGGAAAGACCTCATTAAGATGAATGTGTACATTTCTTACACCCCATGATTCCTACTCCTCAGTAAATATTCTTCTATACTCTTGGTTGTAAAGAAAAATTTGCCCATATGCATAACTAGTCATAATAGAAGCATCTTAATTGTTACACCATCTAAAATAAGGAAACATCTGACATTTTCATAAATAAGAAAATCGGTAAAAGTATCAGCATTCAAAAATTAATATATATGTCTTTATTGGAGAAGTGTCTGTCCATATCTTCTGCCCATTTTTTGATATGATTGTCTGTTTTGTGTGTGTTGAGTTTGAGGAGTTCATTATAGATCCTGGATATCAACCTTTTGTCTGTACTGTCATTTGCAAATATCTTCTCTCATTCCGTGGGTTGCCTTTTTGTTTTCTTGACTGTTTCCTTTGCTGTGCAGAAGCTTTTGATTTTGATGAAGTCCCAAAAGTTTATCTTCGCTTTTGTTTCCTTTGCCTTTGCAGACATATCTTGAAAGAAGTTGCTGTGGCTGATATCGAAGAGATTACTCCCTATGTTCTCCTCTAGGATTCTGATGGATTCCTGTCTCACATTGAGGTCTTTTATCCACTTTGAGTTTATCTTTGTGTACGGTGTAAGAGAATGGTCCAGTTTAATTCTTCTACAAATGAAAAAATGTTCATCATCACTAGCCATCAGGGAGATTCCAATTAAAACTACATTGAGATATCACCTTACACCAGTTAGAATGGCCAAAATTAGCAAGACAGGAAACAACATGTGTTGGAGAAGATGTGGAGAAAGGGGAACCCTCTTCCGCTGTTGGTGGGAATGCAAGTTGGTGCAGCCTCTTTGGAGAACAGTGTGGAGATTCCTGAAGAAATTAAAAATAGAATTTCCCTATGACCCTGCCATTGCACTCCTGGGTATTTACCACAAAGATACAGATGTAGTGAAAAGAAGGGCCATCTGTACCCCAATGTTTATAGCAGCAATGGCCACGGTCGCCAAACTGTGGAAAGAACCAAGATGCCCTTCAACGGATGAATGGATAAGGAAGATGTGGTCCATATACCCTATGGAGTATTATGCCGCCATCAGAAAGGATGAATACCCAACTTTTGTAGCAACATGGACGGGACTGGAAGAGATAATGCTGAGTGAAATAAGTCAAGCAGAGAGAGTCAATTATCATATGGTTTCACTTATTTGTGGAGCATAACAAAAAGCATGGAGGACATGGGAAGTTAGAGAGAAGGGGGTTGGGGTAAATTGGAAGGGGAGGTGAATCATGAGAGACTATGAACTCTGAAAAACAATCTGAGGGGTTTGAAGTGGCGGGGGGTGGGAGGTCGGGGTACCAGGTGGTGGGTATTATAGAGGGCATGGATTGCATGGAGCACTGGGTGTGGTGAAAAAATAATGATACTGTTATGCTGAAAATAAATAAATAAAAAATTAATATATAATGTTCATAAAAAGAAATTTCATAATAGTCAATGTATGGAAACAACCTGACTGTCTGCCGATAGATGACCAGATTTAGAAGTGACATACTTAAAATAGAATATTACTCAGCCATAAAAACGAGTGAAATTATGCCACTAGTGACAACATAGATAGGCCTAATGGGCACTATGCTAAGTGATACAGGCCAGACAAAAAGACAAATATCATATGATTTCAGTTATATGTAGAAGGTAAGAAGTGAAACAAATGAACAGATAAACTGAATAGAAACAGATTCAAACACAGAGACCAAATTGGTGGTTGCCAACTGGGATTGGAGTGGGGAATAAGAAAAAGAGTTAAGGGGAATTTAAGAGGTACAAACTTCTAGTTATACAATAAATAACTCATGGAGATGAAAAGTACAACATGGAGATGGCAGTCAATGATATTGTAATAATTTTGTATGGTGACAGATGGTAACTATGCTTATCATGGTAAGCAGTCCATAATGTATATAATTGTGGAATCACTATGTTATATATATGAAACTATAATAATATTCTGCATCAGTTATACTTGAATTACAAAAAGGAATTTCATCAAGTTACAGGTTTATACCATTTTTATAAAATTTAAACTCATTCCAACAATTCTATCTCTTGTGTATAGATACATTTCTATACTTTAAACATGTGTGCATGCTTATAATCACCAAAATAAGGATAGTTGCTATATCTAAAAAGGATAAAGTGGAAATAAGGGAAAAATAATCTGTGGTATTTTTTAAAACTAATTAAAAAAGAAGGAAAATATGTCAAGTTGTAAAGAGTTGAAAACCTGAGTTGTGGGTACAAACAAATTAACTATCTTATGTGTATATAATTTTTCTTTGTACTTGAGTTTTTTCATTAAAAGTTCCTATAAAGGATGAAACTTATTTCCATTCCAGTAATGACTGATAATTTGGAACTCTCTTGAGTATCTCTGAAGGCATTTGAGAACTCAAGAAAAAAAAAAGAAAAAAAAAAAGGAAGGTAAAGGGGTGTATATTGCTGGCCAAAATCCAGCAGACAGCAGAGCTTGGGCAAGAAAAGTTAAAAAGTCTGCTTTTTTCCCTAGAGATATGTATAGGGTGGATTTTGATACAGTGGATATGGGTAAGGTAGTTGAGAGTTTGAACTTTTTAATCTTTAACATTTTTATATAGATATAATTTCAAAGTGAGAAAAAAGTCTCAAGAATAAAAATATTCAATGCATACTCCTATATATTTTATACCAATTTAGTTATTATTAATAATTTATATTATTTGCATACATACCTGCTAATTTTTATTTTTTGAGACGTTTGCATACAGGTCAATATATTATGGTTCTTTATCCATAAATACTTTAACATATCTAAGAATATGAACATTCTTCTAGATAATGGCAGTACAGTTAATAATTTCAGTACATTTAACAGCAACACAATATTTCAATTAATTTTATCCATTGACCAAATATTATCACGTATAACACTGCTCCCTCTGATACAGCATCTCATCTAAGGTCAGCTATGTCAAGTATTTGCCAAGTCTTGGTAGCCCCCTTTAATATGGAACATTTTCACAGTATTTCTTTTTCTACTATGATATTAACATCGTAGAAAAGTAGGGTAACCTCCCAGCCTTTTAAAATAGTCCTATCCTCATTTCTATTCCTGGTGTTTCCTCCTTATATTCTCAGCCAAAATATAATATAAGCATCTTAGTTTCCTTCACAGGGTATCAAATCTGGAAATGATATTGTCCCATTTATGTGTCCTTCACTGGTAACACAAATTTTCCTCACTCTAAGTGTTGCATGACTCCTCCACTATATAATGATTATATTCCCTTGAAACTAATAAGCAACCTGACATTTTAAAAGCCAGATAACCTGTTTCTTAACAAATTTTCCTCCTAAACTTAAAATCTGTAGATGATCCTTGCCTAATCCAATCTTTATCTGATACTTGAAAAGTACACAGTCTGCATTTAGCAAATAGCACTTGGCATTCTACTATAAGCAACAGACCAACTTTATGCCTGTTAACTTTATGCATTAATGGTTATTTACTTGTATTTATTGTTGTTATAGATATATGAATTCCTATATTTGTAATGGTTTATAATTCATTATTGTATTTCATTACTTTGGTGATCAAATTGCTCAGAATTTGGCAAGTGGGAGCCTCTCTGAGGTGGCTTTTTTATCTATTTTGCATGTTCCCATCATTTTTTAAACAATTCCTTACTTTTCTTCACAACAAAATATTGCAGGCTCATCCTGTGTTTATTCCAGCTTTAGAATCAGCCAGATTTTTGAAGATTATTGGTTTGAGCAACACTTTCAACTGTCTTATGGGACTAGTATAATGGATACTGGAATCCAAAGTTTAGTAAGGGAAAGTGGCTCTGCTTAAATGCTCACTTTGGATAAGGGCCTTAAAAGACTGTACAGTAAACATAAAGGTAAACTAAAAGCAAATAGTCAAGTGCAGCTCAACTTTAAATCATCTCATTCAAATTAAGATAAGGTGATATCAGATGACTACTGCCTTAATGCCCTTCCAGAATCACACACAAAACATTTCTCAAGAAAGGTAGTACCATTCTAACTGTTAAATTACTCCCAAAAATACATCTACAAAAACAATTTAGAAATAACTAGGCAACAAAGAGGAAAACATGGCAAAAATTAAAGAGATACAACAGACAACAGAAAAGGATACACAGAGGCTCAAACTACTTCTATTAGCTAACTTTTAAAAGGCTGTATTTAAAATATTTGAAGAAGAAAAATTTTAATGTTGAGAATTTCAGCAAAAAACAGTATTATATGTAAGAAACAAAGGCTTAAAACTTAATATGAATAACTAATTAAAAACTCATGGTTTATTTTAATTTTTAACAGAAGTGAGACAAGGACACCTGATATCACCATTTCTATTAAACATTGTTATTATATTTATATATATTATATAAAATATATAATATAACATATTATTATATGTTATTATATGACCGAGTATATGATCTAGCAAATGCAGTAAAGCAAGAAAAATGTTAAAAGGTTAAAAACAAAAAGACTGGAAAGAAAAATAATACTTCTATGTTTCAAATAATATTCATATCTACAGGAAAATATAAAAAAATATCCACACATAAGGTATTAAAATTAAGGGATAATTTTAGTAGGGTTCTTGGATATAAACTCAATGAGCTAGGGTTCTTGGATATAAATTCAATGAGAAAAAACAAAAAGTGATTTAAAAAATAAGATTTCCATTTAAAAATCACATTAGAAATATCACTGAATAAATCTAACAAAAAGTGTACAGCACTTCTATATAGAGAACTTATATTATTAAAAAAAATTTAGAAGCCTATATAAATTGAGGCATATGACATACTTATTCAGAAAACTTAATATTGTATTTATGTAAATTCTCTATACACTGATCATTACCAATATCTCATTAAGCTTTTAGCTTGGTGTGATTATAACATTTGTATGTAAATGTGACAATCAGGAATAAACTAGCACTCATGAAAAAGGAAACAAAATTGAAAGGACTTCTTTTACCAGATTTCAAGACTTCTAAGTCACTTATTAGGATGGTATAATATTAATAAAAGGATATACAAATATATCAAGTGGATAGAATGGAGTGCCTAGAAACAGATATATCTGCACATAATTTATGATAACAGTGATACTATATATGACAGAGAAAGGGAGCTATTTTATTAACTAGTGGTGGCTCAATTGAATACCCATATGGAAAAAATATAGAACTTGAATCTTACACATAACCAGACATAATCAATTTCAGGTAGATTATAGATCAGAATGGCAAAGCAATATATTTTCCAAAATAAAATAAAAGACAATATATTCCTATTTTCCATGTTAAAGAGAGATTCCTTAAAAGATACAGGAAATAATAACCTTAATGGCAAAAGCTTGATAAATTTCACAACACTCAAGCAAAGAAATCATGTTCATGAAAAGACATTAATTATTGGGGTTAAAGGCAAGTCACATTCACGGGGAAGATGCTTGTGGTGCATCTAACTAAAAATTGTTCATATTTAGAAGAATCAATACCAAAAAATAAGCATTAGCTTTGAAAACACACACTTTACAAAAAAAGGGTTATCAAGTGACCTAAAAGCTCATGGAAAGTTGTTTGAACTTACTAAAGATCAGGAAAATAAAAATTAGAACCACAATGAGAGAGCTACATGTCCATCAGGATAGATAAAATATATACATATTGACTGACCATACTAAGGATGTAGAAGCACTAGAACTCTTGCACACTGCTGCTAGTTCATAATGGTACAACCACTTTAGAAATTATGTTGGCACTAATCAAGGAAAGTCAACAAATTTCTTATGATTTATTAATTGTACTCCTAACTAAATTTATGCACATAGAAATGCCATTGTAGCATTATTCATAGTTTCCAACCGAATGTTCATTAATAATAAACTATGGCATATTCATACAATGGAATATTATATAACAACCAAATGAATCAATAATACCTATCTACATAAGTAAACCTGATTAAATCTCAAAAATCCTAACACTGAATGAATAAAACTAGAAAAAAAAAGAATACAAATGTCATGGTTTTCTTTACACAAAATTAAAAAAAAATTAGTTCTTCAAAATATATGTAAAATTATAACAAATTACATATGTAAAACTGCAAAAAATAATTTAAGACAAGGAAATAATTACCATATAATAATAATGTGGTTCTTTTGCAAGGGAGAAACTCTCTAGTTATTGAGAAAAGGTAATATCCTGTTTCTTTACCAACTGAAATTTATACTGGTGCACGTTTTAAGATAAATTAAATTATATATCTTTTTTATTTGTGCTTTCCTGTTTTCTCTTATATATCATACTTAGAAAATTAAAATTAAAGGATATTGTGGGAAAAAAATGTCAGCTCAACACCTTTCAGCTTTATCTTATACATCCAGAAGGAAATGACCTACCTAAGAATGACTTAAGGGACTTCAAAATCTCTCTAAATCTCTTCAAGCACAACAATTCTTTGTTCTTCAACACTTGAATCCCATGAAAAGCAAATCCAAAATGAATTCTACCCAGAACAAATGGCTAGACAACCCCCCCCCCCATTATTATAGGATTGCACACTATCGAGTGCCCAAAAATGTGATTGGAAAAGTAAACAGGGGTTACATTACAAAAGTTTTTTCCTTTTTTCCTTCTTTCTTTCATTTTCTCTCTTTTTTTTTTTTTTTTTTTTTTGCTAGATATATAAGAACATATGCTATTTTCACCTTCCTCATATGTCATCCCTGGGGTATACAAATATTGCTGAAGAACAAAATGAATAAATGTATTTGAACTTTAAGATTAATGTATTTCATCAACTTACCTCAATGAGAGTCTTGCAGAGGCTAAAATAAGACAATACATATAAACGAACCAGCACGACACATGATATATAGTATACCCAGTGCACATTATTTTTAATTTTTTAAATTAAATTATAGTCCTTGAGCAAGTTATTTTTACTTGGACCATAATTCTAACTTTAGTAAAATATAAAGAAACTGTTTTAGTTAGCCAGGACTGCCCTAACAAAATACCATAGACTGAGTGACTTAAAAAACAAAATTTATTTTCTCACAGTTCTGAAGACTCAAACTGAAGATCAAGTTGCCAGTAGGATTGGTTCTCTCCTTGGCTTGCAGAGGGCTACCTTCTCTCTGTGTTCTCATACAGTCTTTTCTCTGTGCATACACACACGTGGTATCCCTTTATTTTCTTCCTGTAAGAACCAGTCACATTGGATTACTACACTGCCATTATGAACTCATTTAACCTCAATTACCTCTTTAAATACTTTATCACCACATACAGTCAGCTTAGTGGTTAAAGTTTCAGTATATGAATATTGGGGGAACATGATTCAGTCCATCACGGGGACTAAATTAACTTGAAATTTTCTTCCAGCTACAATTCCCACAGAATCTTTAAAATGGAAAATCATACATCCACTCAACCTTCCAGATATTGTGAAAAGAAATATATCTTTCTCCTATATAAAACACTCTCCAAGTCAAGCTTCAGTTTATATATTCACATGTTAGTACCTATCTCCAATCTCTGACTTTTGTTGTCATTATTTATCAGAGAATTTTTAATAAATAATGCATAAATTTAATAAATAATGCATTTAATAAAAATTCATTAATAAAATTGCATTTAATAAAAATGCATTTAATAAATAATGCATAAATGCATACATTTAGTCCTATGGTAGGTTGAATAAGGGTTTTTGTTGTTGTTGTTCGTTTGTTTGTTTTTTAAACAAGGACCATGTATATGACCCTTGGGGAAAGAGGAAGAGAAAACAAAATTGTGAAAGATATGAAGACTAAGAGACGAAAGGACTGGTCTGCAGATAACTTCCCAGCAAGGGAACAGTGTCAAAACATATATAAACAACTTGAACATGTATAGACATAGGGCAAATCACCCTCTTTTTCTTCCTGTCCCAATCCACTAAACCAGATATGAGATTCTGCTTCTTATAAACTCTGTGATATAAAGCAATTTCACTTAAGGCCTTCTGAAACCCTAGTTGCTTCTACAAAATGGGAATAATTGCATTTAACATGCAGAAGAGTTGTGAAGATTGAACACAACAATATGTGTCAAAGACCAACTATTATATCATGTGCAATTGTTAATGACCTTACCCTGTTGAAGTTTTAGTAAAACCCATGTATAATTTTCATATACAAATTGCATGTTCACTAGAAACCAACTGCTGTATCATTTCAATATGTTTGAAATGTTACACTACCCTAGAAATAGTCATTAGTTGTCATAGATAACTTCATAACTGATGATAATATCTCATCAGCTACTGGAAACCATCTTTTCATCTAGTGACAAAGCATCACAGGGATAAGATACATAACGTTTTTATTGTTGCTACATTTAATGCTACTTTGTTTTTAAATAAATGTATTATTATTATTGTAGGTATTTTTTAAGTTTTTCTTTTATTTTACTTGAAGGGAAAGGATCAAGATGCTTTTCAAGTTTTTAATCTATTTCAGAAAGTTATATAGGTTAACCACTTGCCCTTCCTCATTAAGGAAACCAACTAAACCGTAAACTGATTAAAATATGCCAGCTATGCCGTGAGATCCATCAACAATGATGAAAGGGAAAACATAAATAAATGTTTGGGATTCAAAATAGAGATTGAGGCCTGAAGGAGAAATCAAATTTATTTATGAAGAGAGAATCCATAACTACTAGAAGTGATTTTTCTTGTGGGGTTTGATGGCTCAACTTAATCTAATTTGGGAGGTTCAGTAGTCTCCCCTTCCAAGACACCCAGTAGATGCCTTGAAACCACAGGTAATACCACACCATATATCCATACATTATGTGTTTTTTCGTAAACATACACACCTATGATTAAGTTTCATTTATAAATTAGACACAGTAAGAAATTAATAATAAGAATAGAACAATTTAAACAATATATTATAATAAAAGGTCTGTAAATGTGGTCCCTCTTCTCAAAAATCTTGCTGCACTGTACTCACTTTTCTAGTGATAATGTGAGACAGAAAACACCTACATGATGAGATGAAATCAGGTGAATGAGATAGACACTGTATTGTAGCATTAGGCTACATCAGCTTTCTGATACATCAGAAAGATCATATGCTTGTGGACCACAGTTGTTTCAGGTAATTGAAATCATAAAAAGTATAACCATGGATGGGGGGTGAGGGGGACTACTGCATTGTGAAAGATATTCTTTAATGGGACATAAGCCATTGCTGAACAGAATGATATCTTTGTGACATATCAAGAATTATTTCACAGTGAGTGTATGGATATGCCTCATGTTCACATGTAATACGCTTGTTCTTATCCTGCTGTGATGATTAGATTTTAAAAAGATGTTAAATGAAAACCTAACTAACTAGAAGTTTAGCTCATATCCCTGTTATTGAGGAAGGAATGACTTTGCCATGCTGTTGCTTTCAGTACAGATTTTTTTTTAAAATTCCACAGTGATTTTAGTTAAACCTTAAGTACTTTCACCTTCATTAAAAATAGAGAAAAAAAAAAGCTAGTATCGATTGTTGCATTTATGTATAAGAGTTAAGCTAGGGAGGTAATTTATATAGTGTAGTCCTTAAGAGCTCCACTCAGTAATTAGAGCCTGGGTTCCAAGCCTGTTTCTGCCACTTGCTGGCTGTATGCCTTTGTGAAAGATGCTTAACCAATCTCTGCCTCAGGGACATTCTCAATAAAATGGGGCTAATAAAAGTACTAATCTCAAAGAGTTCTCATGAGTGTTAAGTCAATTGATTTATAAAGCACATAGGCTAGTCATTGGCCCCAATCAACTTTAATACACTTTTTTCCCCAATTATAAACACTAAGCAATCAATATAGACCTATTCCTAAAGAAATCAAAACATGTTTTATTAATAAAATGCAATTTACCTTTTAAAAACATAAACTCATTATTTTAAATACTTGATACAGTGTTTGCATTAAGAAATGCCTTTCATATTTTGACATGTTTATTATTCTAGATTAAACAAGAGCTGTGGTTTGGAATTTACAAAGACAATCTTCAACTGGATATGAAACGACTGAATGAAAATCTTATTTCCTTGGTCATTTGAGTCATTAAAACCAGTTTAATTCAGCCACAATAAATAGTGAAAGTTGTTAATATAGCAGCAATGGTTAGTCTAACCATCAGTCAGTAAAATCTCTCTACCTAATCTACTCAATTGTGTATATATGGAGCTAATAAACATTATTGTTTATAGCCAAAATTTTAAAAACTTATAAGCTTTATATCTTGAGCTTCTAGTATTTTTGTCTTGTTTTGTTATGCCTCATTTCTGATAATAATAAACGTCTTCACATTGTCAAGACTCAACTTCTTAAACCATATGCCTGCCTTTTTTTCTTACCTGCAATGTTGTAAATTGCACCAAATTTATAAATGAATTGAATGCAGTTGTATCACTGGACTTCTACTTTGAGGAAATGACTTTTAGCACTTAAATCTCACAAGTGCTCTATGGAGACTCACACTTTCAATCTCATAAGGTGTTTTTTGTTTGTTTGTTTGTTTGTTTAGCTTTTAAAGCTCTTTTGTTTGGAAAAGAAACTTTATAATAAAAAATAAAAACCCCACCCCACAGATCAATGAATCTAGAAAGACCTCCAGGCACTTGATTATGAAACTGATAAATCATAATTTTAGACAAGAGCTTCTGAGGTAAGCTAGGGGGAAGAGATTCCTTATGTACAGAGGAAGGTCCATCAGAATAATGTCAGACCGATCCACAGAAACCCGACAAGCCAGAAAGGGTTGGCAAGACATATTCAGGGCACTAAAAGAGAAAAACATGCAGCCAAGAATACTTTATCCAGCAAGGTTGACATTCAAAATGGATGGAGATAATGAGCAAGACCAGCAAGGTTTAAAAGAGTATGTGACCATCAAGCTGGCACTACAAGAAATATTAAAGGGGCTTCTATAAAAGAAAAAAGAACCCAACAATGACATAGAACAGAAATTTACAGAGACAATCTATAGAAACAAGGACTTCATGGACAACATGATGTCAATAAAAACATATCTTTCAATAATCACTCTCAACGTGAATTGCCCAAACGCTCCTGTAAAACACTACAAAGCTTCAGACTGGATAAAACGACAGGACCCATCCATATGCTGTCTGCAAGAGACCCATCTGGAACCTAAAGATACATCCAGACTAAAAGTGAAGTGATAGAAAAGCATCTTTCATGCCAATGGGCCTCAAAAGAAAGCTGGGATAGCGATTCTCATCTCAGATAAATTAAGATTTTAAACTAAAGATTGTAGTCAGAGATAAGGAAGGACACTATGTCATTCTGAAAGGGTCTATCCTCCAAGAAGATCTAACAATTGTAAATATTTAAGCCCCCAATATAAGAGCAGCCAACTACATAGGCCAACTGTTAATCAAGATAAAGAGTCATACTGATATGAATACATTAATTGTAGGGTATCTGAACACACCATTCTCAGTAAAAGACAGATCATCCAAGCAGAAAATCAATAAAGAAACAAGAGCTTTGAATGACACACTGGACCGGATGGACCTCATGGATATATAAAGAACATCCCATCCTAAAACAACATAATACTCATTCTTCTAGAGCACACATGGTATTTTCTCCAGAATAGACCACATACTGGGTCACAAGTCAGGGCTAAACTGATACCAAATGACTGAGATTATCCCCTGCATATTCTCAGACCACAATGTTTTGAAACTGGAACTCAACCATAAAAGAAAGTTTGGAAGGAACTCAATCACTTGGAAGCTAAAGACCATCCTGCTCAAAAATGTTTGGATCAACCAGGAAATCAAAGAACTAAACAATTTATGGAAAACAATGATAATGAAGACATATCAGTTCTAAAGCTATGGGATACAGCAAAGGTGGTCCTGAGGCGGAAATACATAACCATCTAAGCCTCACTCAAAAAAACTGAAAAATCCAGAATACACCTTTACACCTCAAAGAACTGGAAAATCAACAACAAATTAAGCCAAACCCACTCACAAGAAGGGAAATAGTCAAGATTAGAGCAGAGATCAATGAGAGAGAAACTAGAGATACAGTAGAACACACCAACGAAACTAGAAGCTGTTTTTTTGAAAGAATCAGTACATCAATAAACCACTGGCCAAACTAATCCAAAAGAAAAGAGAGAGGACCCAAATTAATAAAATTATATGTGAGGAGAGAGATCATTAATAACACCAAGGAAATAAAAACAACAATCAGAAATTATTATCAACAGTTATATGCCAGTAAGTTAAGGAACCTAGACAAAATGGATGCATACCTGGAAACCTATAAACTTCCAAAACTGAATCAGGAAGAAATTGACAATCTGAATAGACCAATATCTAGTAATGAAGTTGAAGCAGTGCTCAAAAACTTCCCTAAAACACAAGAGCCCAGGACCGGATGGATTCCCTGGAGAATTCTACCAAACATTCACAGAAGAAATAATACCTATTCTCCTGATGCTGTTTCAAAAAATAGAAACTGAAGGAAAACTTCCAAACTCTTTTTATGAAGCTAGCATTACCCTGATCCCCAAACCATGCAAAGACCCCATCAAAAAAGATAATTTCAGACCAATATCCCTGATGAATATGGATGCCAAGATTCTCAACAAGATCCTAACTAATAGGATCCAACAGTACATTATCGCCCTCGGCCTGCAAGGACGACAAAAAGCCCCAGTTCGGATGCATCTTCTCTCTCTTCTCTCTCTTTATTTCCGCAAGTCTACACACTTATATACACTTACATGACCAATCAGCGAGCAGGGTACAGGAGGGAGCGAATCAGGCTGTGCACCTAAACGAACAACTTCGCTAGCAACTAATGCTGTTTACTTCCTCTTTGGGCATTCCGCTTAGTCTCACGAGGCAATCCTAACCTGGCAACTAGCCAGGCGCCATCTATTAATGGCAGAGGCCGCCCTGGCCAGGGGCCTGCCTCCGACATCTCCCCCTTTTTTCTTTTATGGCAGGGATCGTGCCTGTCTTAGGTTGTCAGTGGTGGGGAATATCCTTACCCGTCATCAGACAGCAGATATCAATAATCTGCATCCTGTCTTAGGTTGGTATATTTCCCCCACCAATCTTACCCATCGTTGACTACCGATCCAGCATACTTAGCCACACTTGGGGGGATGTTCCAGCCTCGATGGCTAACAAGGCCTGCACCATGGCTTGCTGTTGCCTAGGTTGCTGTTGCCTCCAAATTTGCAGTTTCCTTACTAGCAGAATCAAGCCCACTATGAGGATTATCATCAGACCAATTACGCTAGGCCATTGTTTCATAAACATCTTGCAATATTTTTATTATCTCTGGGAGGGTTGCAAGCTCACCTCTGGTGTTATTTATCCTTGTTATGCCTAGTAGTAGGTGCTGAGTATAGTTTTGGAATTCTGCGGACTAATTCCCCCGCAAGTATTGGGAGAGCTGTCGGGAGACATTCTGTTAGTCACTCATATTAGTATAGGCTATGGGAGTTACACAAATTGCTGGGAAGGGTACTATACATCCCAGTCCCAATAGGGCCCCCCATATGTCCACTTGTTCTTGAACCAAATCCACTCTCTGGTTGACTATCAGGATTTCTGCTTGCAGATGTGCATTGATCTGAGTCTATGTTTGAAGGGCAGCTGCCATTCCTTCTGCAAGGGTGTTCACAGCTTCCGCAGTGGGTATAGTTGCAGCAAGCGAGACTGCTGCTGCCGTGGCAGCTGCTGTAGATATAGCCAATGCTGTCACAATGGCAGCTGTGATACCAAAATCTCTCTTCTTTCTGGATAGCACCACCGGTAACTTGTCCTCTGGAATGGAAACTGGGATAGGAACATGGGTAGGGATACGCATAATCACAGCCAGCTTGAAGGCCGTGACATTCCAGCAATGGGAAAGATAGCAATTCTTAGTGCAATTCAACATATCATTCAGCTCGCTAGCATTTGTTACGAAGAAAAGGAATGGTGGCCAGACGCATATAAGAACAGTTGAGGAATTTGCCACCATTTAACATGAACACTGCTGAGATATCAGTACATGCTCCTAGCAAGTTACAGACCTGCATGCATCAAAGGGAGAGGAGGGAATATGAGAGAAGAGTTAGTCACTGGTAAATGATATGGCCATGCTTTAACCACTGCTCACAGCTCTCTGCCTTGAGTCTGCCGCAGGAGGTATAGCATCCCCAGTGTTATCATCAGCATCTTCAGCATCATGACTGGTGTTTGGAGGCAAGGCTGCATGCACCAGGCACTCTGGGATACAAATTGGAGCCTCCTTTTCCTGTGGAAAAACACATACAGACCCCTACTCCATACTAACACTGGATCTGGTCCATTCCACTTTCCTGTGAGGGTGTCCATCCAAAGTACTAAAGGCTTAGGGGAAGCAGCAGCATCACTTGTATGTCTGTCTACAGCTGATTTACCCATTTTGTCCAACGTTAAAAAATTCAAAATAAAGAGAATGGTGTTGAGCTTATCTTTAGGGGACCTGAAGGTGTCCCCTATTCCCCCTTTTTGTTTATAAAGCGCATTTTTTATTGTAAGATGCGCGTGCTCCACAACACTCTGTCCTTGTGGGTTATAGGGTATTCCATGTATCAAGTGAATGTCAAGTTTTTGTAGGAAGGCTTTAAAGGGTTGTGAGGTGTAGGCTGGACCATTATCTGTCTTTAATTGTCGTGGCTTTCCCCATGCCGCGAAAGCCTGTGGGCAATGGGCGATAACATCTCTGGATTTTTCCCCCGTATGCACTGAGGCGAAAATTATTCCAGAGCAGGTATCTACAGAGACATGAACATATCTTAATTTTCCAAATTCTGAAACATGTGTGACATCCATATGCCATATATGATTAGTAACAAACCCTTAGGATTAACCCCCAAGGGTGCAGGTAGTAAGATCACACAATTTCTGCAGGAGACTACTATGTCCCGTGCCTGTGCTTTTGTTATGTTAAATTTGAGGCAAAGAGTTAAAACATCCTGTTTCTTCAAATCCTCCCCTAAGTGGTCCCATTGAGGTATGTTTAGCAAGCCTTCATCTAGGAACCATGGAGCCACCTTTTCCACTGTATTCAAAAAGGCCCGAGCAATTTTTGTTTTTAATGGCGTGCCATTGGCCTTTAGAAGGTCCTTTAGGGAACCCTCTAACCTAGACTTTGACAGTCCAGATCCCATAATTAGAATCCCAACCTAATGGCTGTTCCGCGTATACTCGCCACTAAATCCCGGCTCAAGGCTGCCCCACTTCTTGTTGCGGACTTGTACAAGTTAATCCTGGCTCTAAAGCCGCCCGCTTCTTATTGCGGACTTGTACAAGTTAATCCCGGCTCAAGACTGCCCCGCTTCTTATTGCGGACTTGCTAAATCCCGGCTCTAAGGCCGCCCCGCTTCTTGTTGCGGACTTGTACAAGTTAAACCCGGCTCTAAGGCCGCCCCGCTTCTTGTTGCGGTCTTGTACAAGTTTCCTACCACCTTTGTCGTGGTTTTACCCCGCTTACCTGCGGAATTCTCCCTTGCAAGGTTTTTCTATTTTTACTCCCCGCTTTACCGCGGAATTTCCACTTTTGAACGTGGCTAATGTCCCCGCTTACCTGCAGACCTTTACTCCCCGCTTTCCTGCGGATTACCTTGCAAGATTCCTTTATTTAGTTCCCGGGTTTGGGCGCCATTTATCGCCCTCGGCTGGCAAGGATGACAAAAAGCCCCAGTTCGGATGCATCTTCTCTCTCTTCTCTCTATTTCCGCAAGTCTACACACTTATATACACTTACATGACCAATCAGCGAGCAGGGTACAGGAGGGAGCGAATCAGGCTGTGCACCTAAACGAACAACTTCGCTAACAACCAATGCTGTTTACTTCCTCTTTGGGCATTCCGCTTAGTCTCACGAGGCAATCCTAACCTGGCAACTAGCCAGGCGCCATCTTTTAATGGCGGAGGCCGCCCTGGCCAGGGGCCTGCCTCCGACAGTACATTAAAAAGATTATCCACCATGACCAGGTGGGATTGATCCCTGGGATGCAAGGGTGGTTTGACACTCAAAAATCAATCAACGTGATAGAAAAAATCAATAAGAGAAGAGAGAAGAACCACATGATCCTTTCAATTATTTACTATTTATTTCAGTGTTCCAAGATTCATTATTTATGCACCATACCCAGTGCTCCATGCAATACATGCCCTCCTTAATACCCACCACAAGGCTCACCCTCACCCCCCAAGCCTTCCCCTCCAAAACCCTCAGTTTATTTCTGAGTCCACAGCATTTCATGGTTTGTCTCCCCCTCTAATTTCCTCCAACCTACTTTTCCTCTCCATCTCCCAATGTCCTCTGTGTTATTCCTTATGCTGCTATCCTGGTGATCACAGCTTTCTAGAGTTTGAAATCAGGCAACATGATGCCCCCAATTTTGTTTTTCTTTTTCAGCATTCCCTTAGAAATTCAGGGTCTCTGTTCCACTGGTCTATGTTTCCAGTTTCTTTTCCTCTACAGTAGGATTTCTCAAATAAAGTGAAAATAAGAAATGAAACAATAATAAATTTATTTACTGAATAACTTGAGTAAAACAAAAATTAGGAGATGAAAAAATTTACCTAATATGTGTCATAGTGTATGACCTTGTCAATTCACTTGTAGGCATTTGCTCATGAGAAATGAAGTATATGCACATACACAGACTTGCACATGAATGTTCATAGCAGTTTTGTTTGTTTGTAAGACCCTAAACATAGAAAAATACCCAAATGTTCATAAATAGGTAAGAAGATAAACAATTTGTGGAATATAAAATAATCAAAATAAATGGCTTACTGCTATACCCACCAGCATGGATTAATCTTAAGATAGCTATTCTTTGTTAAAAGAACCAGTCAAAAACAGTACATTCAGTGTGGGTACATTTATATAAAATACTAGAAAATGCAAATTCACTTCTAATGATATAAACTAGATCAGTGGGTCACAGTGGATAGGATGAGAAAGACAGGAAGGAGCAAGAGGGAGGGAGGGATTTCAGAATGGCACAAGGAAAATTTGGAGATAATGGACATGTTCATTATTTTAATTGTGGTGATCGTTTCATGAGTGTATAAATATGTTAAAACTTTTATATATTTTAAGTATGTGAAGATTATCATGTTACTTGTGCCTCATTAAAGACGTAAAAAAATATGTTGGGAAAAACTAAATTCAATTTACCTCTTTGTTTCAATCTACTTTTTTTTTTTTTTAAGACATTGTTTATTTGACACAGAGAGAGAGAACACAAGTAGGCTGAGTGGCAGGCAGAGGGTGAGGGAGAAGTAGGCTCTTCTCTGAGCAGGGAGCCCGATGGGGCACTCAATCCCAGGACCCTGGAATCATAACCTGAGCCAAAGGCAGCTGCTTAACTGACTGAGCCACCCAGGCATCCCCTCAATCTACCTTTTTCTAGACTGATTATCTTAGATAGATTTCAGAATGGCCCAAGTGTTCTCAGTAGGCTCCACTTATCATATATCATTTGGAATTGCCATCATATCATTTGACTTGTGGAAGATTATGATTATACAGCAAAAGAAAAGGGAATTTTGAGAAGGGAACTCGTATCTAACCAGCGCTCACCAAATTTTAAAGGATGTGGGGAAAGGAAGAATAAAAGAAAAGTGAGTATGATCAACTTCCTAAGAAACCATCTAGATAGATTCACCAAAAAAAAAATCTTTTGAGGACTTCTCTTAAGAAATGAAAAAAAAAAAAAAAAAGCGAAAACCCTGGGTTTCTTTCAGAATCTTATTTCTTTCCACCAAAATACCTCTATGCTATAAATATTAAAGGTATTTTATTTTGAACTGTATAAATTAGACCACATATTAATATAAAGCTCTTTAGTAACTGTGTTTCCCTATTAAGCTCTGCCTTGTTAAAATAGGTATGTGCCTCATTACAGCATTCTTCAGGCACAGAGTTCAGACTTCTAAGTGATACTCTCCAAAAATCTCTACTATAATCATTCGGTTTTTCTTGACTTCACATTATAATATTCTAATTATTTGAAAAATAATTTCATTAATGCTGGCCTTTGTTCACTATCATTTTATTTTCTTAGATTTTTATTTATTTATTTGACAGAGATCACAAGTAGGCAAAGAGGCAGGCGGGGGTCGGGGTGGGGGGACAGGAAGCTGGCTCCCTGCTGAGCAGAGAGCCTGATGTGGGGCTCGATCCCAGGACCCTGAGCCAAAGACAGAGGCTTAACCCACTGAGTCACCCAGGTGCCCTTATTCACTATCATTTTAAAAGTACTGCCCAATTGCTGAACCCTCTGTTACAATATGGATATGTGAATTATTAAGAAGATCTACTTAAGAGTTTTGTTTTATTTACTATGTACATAATACATAGAACAAATTGTATGCTTTTAACCATTTTTATATGTACAGTTTAGGATTTTAAAAATTGATAAATTGCTTTGAGGGGCACCTGGGTAGCTCAGTTGGTTAAGCATCTGCCTTTAGCTCAGGTCATGATCCTGGAGACCTCGGATCAAGCCCTGCATCAGACTCCCTGCTCAATGGAGAGCCTGCTTCTCCATCTCTATCTCCCTCTGCTGTTTCTCCTGCATGTGCTCACGCTTTCTTTCTCTCTCTGTTAAATAAATAAAACCTTTGAAAAAATGATAAATTGCTTTGAAATTGTCTAGATCAGGAGTTGGCTAACTATAGCTCATTAACCAAATCCAGCCAGTCATCTGTTCTTGAAAATATATCTTCGTTGAAATATAGTCATGCTTATTTTTACATATATTTTATATAGCAACAGAGTCAAGAATTTGCAACAGAGGTCATATAAGCTGGAAAACCAAAAATTTTTAATATCTGGCTCTTAACTAAAAAAAAACAGAAACAAAAACAAAACAAAACAACAAAACTTGCCTACCCTTAGTCTTAATAAGTTATTGCTGTCACTTAAGAAAATCCAAAGATTGCTACATTGATAGTCAAAAGACAGACTCTTGAGCCAGGTCTACCATTAATTGATTGTGACCATTGGAAAGCCTTATCACATTTGAGTCTTCAGTTCCATCAAATTGCGTATGTTGATTAAATAATGTCTACAGTCCCTTCTAACCTGAAAATAGACTCACTAAAACATTTGATTCTCTGATGGAGATTGCTAGTACTCTTGATTCCACTGATAGTGTCTTATTTCTTTGCTTCCTGAGTCTTTTGGATATTGAAGAAAGAATTCATAAATAAAAAATTTCATAATGCAAACTACTGACACTTAAATTATTCATTTAAGTTTACAATACCAATGAGCTAAATACATAATGCTAAAATTCTAATATTCTATAATTAGCTTAATCTTAAAAACATGCTGCTCACAGCTGTATTCCTATGCTTTCTGCAGCTCAGCTGCACTTTATTCAAATACTGTTGCAGGTGAAAATAAAGATTTGGCATGTCTACTGTTTAGAATTATTTCAGATTATCACCCTTGCTCTGGATCAGTTCAAGCCAAATGGCATTTGGTAAGTTAATAGGCAAAATAAGTGAGTCTTCTGAAACATGAGAACAAAAGCTCTCTCAGTCATATTTAGAATAAGGGCAAGAGTAAGAAAAGAGCACTGAAATCATCTGAAGCACATCACTTTAAAAATGTTAAGAGATAGAAAACTGGAAACTCTGTAGGTATGATTTTATCTTCATGTTTTCTGCAAAGAATGATAGTTAAACCAAAACTGAATGTTTGTAGGGAAGATGAAACCACAATAAGTGGAACAATGGAGAGAAAGTACCCTGCGCTTTAATTTAACTCAAGAGTCCAGTTATTGACATTTAAGATACCGAGGTAAGTTCCAGGAGGAACCACAGGAACATTCTTTGGCAATTTCTCATATAGCATAAAAATAGAAAGGATATAGAAAGGAGACAGAAGATGTGAAAAGTTTAAATGCTTTGATTTGTAAGAAAAAAATAAGAAAATTCTAGAACTTGTTGATCAGAGACTTAGTTGTTTCTCCCTGTCAAAATGTAAAATGAATGAATGATTGAATTACAGAGGAAACTCTGTGTTTCCATTCTGTATTTATTTTTTTTAAAAGTAGGTTTTATTTATTTATTTTGAGAGAGAGAAGAGAGCCCATGCTCAAGTGGGGGGAGGGGAAGAGGGAGAGAATCTCAAGCAGACTCTATGCTGAGACCAGAGCTCATGTGGGGCTTGAACTCACAATACTGAAATCATGACCTGAGCTGAAATCAAGAACTGGATGCTAAACTGACAGTGCTATCCAGTCGCCCCTGTATTCTGTATTTCAATGTGCACTTAGGAAGGGTAAAGAAAATACAATGCCTAAGTTTGGAAAAAAATATGTTACGGTCAAATAACCTCATATTCTACTTCAATGGTGTTATCAGAACAGGAGAGCAAATGGCATTATGTTGATTATATTCAGAACAATATAGAGAAATATCTTAACAGCAAAAGAATGCTTAATTAAAAGGCCTATAGAAATATACACAAACATCTCCAACACCTGCAGCTGTAGCCTGAATGTTCAAAAACAAACATGAAAACAAGAAACACCATGAGGTCTTGAAAAGCTGACTAAACTGTTATTAACTAGAAAAATTTTTAAAAACTGATCTTCCATTATATTTGTGAATACGTGTGCATTTCTTTGATAATACAAAAACTATTTTGCTATTGGTAATACATTGTATTAAAATTCCTTTAAGAATAAGCTGTTAGTGACATACATTGATTTTATTGACTTAAAGCATAAAAGTCAGCCATAACAAAGGTGAGACTTGAAGGTATGAGAAGACTTACAAAACATTTAATAAATCCACATTATTGTAACACTGAAGAAAGTAAGGCTTTATAGGGTAAAGTAAATTCTCTAAGTTCCCATGGATAGCAGATCCCATGGATCCCATGGAATGCCATCTCTACGTGTTCTCCATTTAATCCCTTACATTGAATTTGCTAGTTGATTATCACATCTAAACTACATGCTTAAATAAAAGAATTAAAATAAATTCTTCATTCATTTGTTCTCTTTTTCATACCTTCACACATTGAAGAGACTATATTAGTAAAAACAGATAATCTTTCCTCATATTCTACTCATCTTACAATGTGCATATTCTAATTAGTCAATACTTTCATCTCTAATGGTAACTAAAGCTGTACATATATGTCAGCAGAAAAAAAAAGTCTAAAAATTATGGGAAAGAGACATGACATAAAATAATTTAAAATTTAAATTGTGGTCAGTCACTAGACAGAGGGTTGAGAGGATTGTTCACTACTTATCAATCTTTGAGGTTTTACTCTCAGGTCTTTTTTTTTTTTTTTCTTAAGACTACTAAATACTGGAGTAAAATTAAAAGCTAAAGTTAGAAAGTAATCAACACTGTGTTTTCTCTTTTAATTGAAAAAGAAAATGCAGTTCTGGTTCAGCAACTGTGGCTTAGAATTTCTTTTAATTCCTCTTCTACCCCTTTTCAACAAGGTTCTTCATTTAGCTGGTGGAGATAACTAGTAATGCAAGCTTGAGTTAACAAACAAAAAAGGCATTAATATAAAAGCATTGCATCCTCACTTCTGATACCAGAATTATATTTTTTCTTTATTCAAATAAGAACAAAGGTCGTTTACCCTTTCCAGAAATAGAGTCATTATAATCTGTCTTTGTATATTCTTTAGGATTACCTAGATATTTTCTTCGCAGTTCATTAGCTTCCTAGTAAGTTTCCCTATTGTTTTATAATTATTCATTTCACTACAGAAAAATGTTTTATCTTGATAGATAGCTTTAAAAACAAGGCATTTTAAGTATCTCTAGGTTTGCTCAGTGTTTTTAGAGATAGCTTTCCTTTCTATCAATCAGCCTTCTATCCCTCTTTCCCCACCAAAGAAAAAAAATATGGAGAAGAGATGCATGAAGGTCATCAGTGAAGAGTCATAAACCATTGTGAATAATGTCAGAACTATAATTTAATTAGTGCCCCATCTGTCACTTTCTGTTTGACGAGCACTAAATGTCCAATTATCATTTAATATCCGCTCTAATCAGTTCTGGCAAATTTTGCAGGCACACAAGAGATGACATTAATAGATGAAAGTGAGGCTACTCTTGCCACATTATCAGAAAGAAATCTTGAACAGCACTGACTTACAATTGGGAAGGTAAGAATTCATTCCAATTAGTGGTAATGACATTTTATATCAATGATGTTGTGGAATGTCTACAAAAGAATTCTCTTCGTTCTCACAAGAAGTTAATGAAATAGCTCTACCTATGATTCTTCAAGAATTATTTTATGGATTCTAAAACAAAAAATAAAAATGTCATCTATACCCAACCATCCTTGATGCAATGTCTTTGAAAACCATCTTACTTCTGGGATGGTCATCTACCTCTTTTAAACTAGTTTTTCCACAAACAAAGGCATTATTAGGATTCACTGGATCCATAGGGAATTTTGTTAGCAATCCATATGCTTAATGCATTTAGGGTACTGTGTTTTGTAAAACAGAAATGTGAGTCAGTAAGGGAGTCTCCACTTTAAAACAATACTGCAAATTTTAGCTCATTTATACAATAGTGAAATGAACAGAAATGCTATAAATTTGTTTTTCATCGCCAAAAAAAAAAAAAATTCCATCAGCATTCCATTTGAGGCTATTACTGTTCATTTTGGATTAATTTTTCAGAAATTGGAATTACAGTCTGAAGACTTATAATTGTCAAATTAGTAAAGGCATATAATAATTCATGCACAATTCTTAACATCATTACTGACATTTTTCCTAGTGATTCTTTCCCATTTTTTGCTTCTTTTAAGATGAAGGAGAAAAAAAGGATTGATTGAAAAGGTGATAACCATCAAGAAATTTCATATTTCCCATAAAATAATTGCAGTAGAAAAGATAATTTTAAATATAAAACTGAGGCCAAGAGAGTTGTTTAACTTGCTTAATACTGGAACAAAGACTTCTTTTTATTTTATTTAAAGACTTATTTATTTATTTATGTATTTATTTGGTAGAGAGAGCACAAGCAGGAGGAACAGCAGAGGCAGAGGGAGAAGCAGGCTCCCTGCTGAGAAGGGGACCCTAGGATCATGACCTGAGTGGAAGACAAAAGCTTAAGCAACTGAGGCACTCAGGCACCCCCAAAGTAATTTTAAGTTACTTCTTCCTACAACACTTTATATTAACTACAAATCTCCTTAATTAGAATTTAGTATGAGGTAGATGTCCCAAGACAAAACTGGACTCTATTGAGCCCACAAGGAAAATTAAGTATCTATTTTGTGTCTGGTGTTCTAGATGTTGTAACCAGAGAGGAAGAACAGAGTTATTTTCACTTAGATTCAAAATAGTTAAATTTTGAGTTTGAGTTATTAGAATTATGGTCTAGCTGGGGGCTTCTGAAAATAAAGGAGTTTTAGATTATACAGGATATCTGTATATGCTTATGAAGTAATTAATAAATATTTGACACTTTCGAACACATGGTCTATTCACTGTAGTTTGCTGTGCCTCATCTTACTCCAGCTGTGCCTCTCTTCTTTTGCCCAATAATGTATAAGCTAGAATGAAAAAGAACCAGTTATTTGTGTCTGTCTGCCTAAAACTTGAGCAATAGTAAAAAGCAAATTCTCACACAAAGCCAGATGTAACTGTTTATAGTCACAGGAGAGATCAAATTTCCTTCCTCTTAATTCAAAATTGAATGATTAATTTTTCCTAGTACATGTTTTCATTAACAATCAGTAAAGGCTTTCCATGATTCTCTGTTCCCTTTAATGAGGAAGTACATTTCACAGACAATTTGGGGCCCAATTTAAATATTCTTTCCAAATTAAGTGACTTGTATTTGCACAACTAGTTATCTTTCTCACAAAATGCACTCAGGAAACTGAATTCTATGTGCTTTCTGGTAGTTGCTAATAAGACAAAAAAAAAAGGGGGGGGGGGTTTTGATAGGTCCTCTCCAGTCATCATAACTAGAGATTTAAAATAAAGCTCCTTCTCTTACATAAATTATATTCCTAAGAGGAAAAAACATCATTACTCATATATTTATATTCTTGTAAGTCTGAAGCTGAGATTGAGCTGAGTGTGGCTTGATTTTGGCAAAAAATTTGCTAGGTTATTGTGCTTCTGTTTGAGTCCTAATTATCCTGACCACCCCAATGCACAATTTGACTCAAAGTATTTAGAGAATAGAATCTTGCTTTCTGCAACTTTGGCAAAGAAAGGAGAAAGGGATTTACCACTACTGTATATGAGGGTGAGTTCTCATTATGTGTGTCTCTGTGTATATACATTGACTTATAACTTGTAAAAACCTGCTGAGCTTATGAGTAAGAACTTTAATTGTCAGACTTTTAAAACACAGGCAGGGAAATCCTGAGTCACAATGTAAGGAAGTTCTGTTGAAGGGAAAAAAAGAAAAGAAAATCAAGCAGCAAATGTAAACCCCAAAGTAATCTTTCCCCATAGGAACAGATCAAATGAGCCCTTTTCTATGAGATGGTATATTATTGATTCCAAATGCCAGTGTTACAGTACATACTTCAAAGAACAGTCTTAATTTCAAGAATAGTACAAGACTTCTATAAAAAATGTTTCCAGATTCTTAGCCCTATATAAATGAAATATACAGCATTTTTATTTTTAGTGTTTGGAGCCAAGGGGCTCATTAAGCAGGTACCTCATCTATATTTGTTTCTTCATACTCCTTAACTAAGTAGTTCTACTGGCATTGCTCATTTTTATCCCAAATACCTTGAGGAACCAGTAACACTTTCCTAAATAGGAAAAAAAAAATGTGGGTTTCATCTTGGTTTGGAAGATGTGCTACCAGAAGAAGCTTCACCTTTATAAGCAAAGAAGGGCTGTCAGAGACTGGACCTAAAGATAGAAACCTGATTTCTCTACTGGTTTACTCACTAGCTTTTATACTCAACTCCTAAGTGACAACTTCATGTTCATCCCTGCTTTAGGAAATTCACTTAGAACTAGATGTGTTACTTACAGAAAACTAGACACAATATTTATGGTAATTTATAGTATACTAGAGAGCTGCTAACTCCTAGGAAAGGAATATGTGATTTCTGCTTTCTCTGAACTCAGTGGTTCCAAGGAATGGTGAAGTCCTGAGAGTATCATAAGGGATGAGAAGCTTTAAAAAAAGCCAGAGCCCTGTAGTCAATAATCTTTTATTTCCCTTGCTCTAAAACTGCAAAATTGCCTCACAACCAGAGGACATTCACTTGAATCCTATCTAGGCCATCTCATACTAATACTAATTAATTAAACATATTTAAATCAGATAATCAAATAACATAGGAGATGAAGTGTCAAGAGAGGGCATTTCTCAATTTTCTAAAGTTCTGTGAGCTTTAATTAAGACTTCTGAAAATCCATATCATTCTGTAAATTTACTCTTTTCACTTAATGACTTGAACTTTGTGTGATTATGAAAGGAAGTCTCTAAGGGCAACAGAAAACTTGGTGGCCACCCATCTGAAACACTCATCTTATAATATACTCCAGTCAATTTCTAACTTTTCTGCCTCTCAAAACAAACATTTAACCAAAAACAGCATCATTATTCTTACAGGTTAGAAAGTATTCTATCAGCTCCTATTTTTCATGGAAAAATATTAATCTTACATATCTAGATTATAATTTTCTCCTAATTTAAACTGTTCTAACCAAAGAGGATACATGTAAAAGAGCTGAGTTCAGCTAATGTGTACCAAGTAAATATATTCCGTAGTAACATTGTTATTGAATTAACTCTGTAAAGCCTAAGTGTGCTATTTATTTCTTTATTTCTTCTTCTTAATATAACAATCTCCAGGACCTTGAAAGAAGTAAGAGAACTTCAAAAGAAGTTCATCTACACTATATTCTAAAGGTAGAATGGTCTAAATAAATTGGGTTCCTTGTTTAAAATCTAGAGTGTGTCACTTTGGATTTGTAAACATTAAGCTTTCACAATCCTAAGCCTCACTGATTGAGTGCTAACACTTATTTCCAAGTTTTTCAGACAGGCCAAGATAATTTGACCCATTCACAAACAGAATCACCAAGACAGAGCAAACACTGGAACACTTGCAGGAATAAGTACAGTAAATAATATTGTCTCATTAAAATTCAAGCTGTAGCTTCTAAACCAGATGGGTTAGCAGAAATTTCAACATAGCTCATGAAAGAAAATCACTTATTTGCATTAAAAAAAAAACCCACACACTGGAGTTCAGACAGCATTCTGAAAAACAAAAATAAAGGTGATAATCATGAAAATGTACCCTAAATAAACACAGGCTACATTTATTTTAATAAAAATGTACACATTTGAATTTAATATAATTTTATCAGACTGAAAAATTATTTACTTTGCAAGAAAAAGGACATGAATAAAAATGTAAAAAGGGTTTTCAATATTAATTTCAATGATTAATGAATTGCAATGTTAAATGAATTTAACATATGCAGGTAAAAAATAAAACAAATGGTTGGATATTGTGCTTTATTAAAGTACAAAAATCTTAATGTAACTAAAGAAGCACAAAGAGAGATATTTCCAGTTCAGTAGGCTCATCAACAACTACTTTATACTCAATCATGACATGCACATTTTGTAGAAAAATTTAGAAGGAAGAAATTGATAATTTTGGAAATAAACATGAGAACAACTGGAAAAAAACTTTCTCATATTTACAGTAAAAAAATCATACTGATTACTTTTATATTGTTAATGTGAAAAAAGAATATATGGAAATTGTAACAAACCTGTACTGTTATTTTTAAGTTTAAAAAAAGGTTTTATGCATTTCAGAAATAAGATCCACTCTAAGCTTCTTTTCATAAGATACTTTAAATACAAACATAATTTTGAAACATTTTAATAAGGTGATTTCATATATATCACTTCAGTGAAAGAAATGGGAGGACAGATAAAATCAACATCTTAAGCTGTACTTAGAATACTTCCAAATCACTTTTTGAGTATTAAATCACAATTGAACCAATTGTGTGAAAATGTGAATATGATTTTTTTTTTAAAGATTTTATTTATTTATCAGAGAGAGAGAGGGAGAAAGAGAGCACAGGCAGACAGAATGGCAGGCAGAGGCAGAGGGAGAAGCAGGCTCCCTGCCGAGCAAGGAGCCCGATGTGGGACTCGATCCCAGGACGCTGGGATCATGACCTGAGCCGAAGGCAGCTGCCCAACCAACTGAGCCACCCAGGCGTCCCAATGTGGATATGATTTTAACAGCTAAATGGAATAACAAATTTTTGTTTCTTCAGGTATATATTTTATCTCTTTGAGCAAAATCTCTTTTTCCTCCCAATAGAATAAACAATATTATACAGAACTAATACAAAATAATCTTAAGTGATAACAGCTTATTGATTTATTGTCGATTTATTGATAATTGACAATATAATTGATAATCGATTTATTGATAATTGTCAACCACTCTGAACTAGACACTACTCTACACAACTAGGAATTCATCACAGGCTGAGAACAATTCCCCTCCTTCTTAAAGCTTGTAGTCAAGTCTCCACTATTAATTCCTACTTGCCTTTTGAATTAAGAAAGCAGTTTTAACACCAAAAACATTTTCATTATTCTCCCCAGGCACATAGTGTTTTGTTTAGTTATTATTAGTATTCAACTTAAAAGCAAACTGTAATAAAATTTCTGCTCAAATGAAAAAAAAAAGGTATTTTTAGTCATTTTATTTTATTTCATTTTATTATCTTATTTTTAAGTAGGCTCCATGCCTAGTGTGGACTACGATACAGGGCCCAAATCCATGGCCTTGAGATTAAGATGTGAATTGAGATCAACAGTCAGTCACTCAACTAACACTTGAGCCACCCAGGCACCCCTAGTCATTTTTATTTTTAATCCAAACCCACCAGGAAATATTTATGACATAGGCAGAAATATTTATTTTAAGGCTAACATAATTGCTCTTTGTAAACTGATTTACTCTATGTCAATTAACAATCATTTTTCCTCTTCACAGTTAAGAAAATTATATTTGAGGGAGGAAACTAGAATTATTTGTATACATTGTTTCTTCATTTCATTTTGCCATAAGGGCAAATGATTTTACATTCAAGAAACACTAGGACACAGAGACAACTCAAAAATAACATGAACAGGTAAAAGAAAATGTACCCAAAGCTCGAGTGTGAATTATAAAGGCTACGGGTTCCCAATATGGAGAATTAACTCATTCTTTTAAAAGCAGCAGGAGATCTTTCAACTGAATGAAAAAAAGATACCCACAATCAACCTACCTATTAATAACAGCTGTCAGTCTTAACATTTTAGAGAAAAATGGCAATGAAGATATAACACATGCATATTAAGGGAACTATTTTTGGTTTGGGAACCTGTAATTTTTGTGTAACAGTTAAAGTGTGCATCTGTTCTCTTATTTCCAAGGAAGGAAAAACATGATTATCATTTGAAACCATTTTAGTGTATTTTTTTTTTAAAGCAAATGTGCTTTTTACCCAACAGTAATTCACTAGACTAGGCATAAAATAAAAATGAAAAGAGACACATGAGAATTTACAAATTAAACATTATGGCAAGTTTTCTACTTTGCTACACTCACAGAAGAGTTATCCATTTGTGTGAATCTAGGCCTACTACTGTTCTGTAAATGCATTACCATGTTCAGAAGCCAGTGTTGCCATTAAGAAAAAAGCCCTCAAAGCTGGCCTTCTGGAAAGAAGTTACGGGTATCCTTTTTTTTTTTTTTAATTTATTTATTTTCAGAAAAACTATTCATTATTTTTTCACCACACCCAGTGCTCCATGCAATCTGTGCCCTCTATAATACCCACCACCTGGTACCCCAATCTCCCACCCCCCTGCCACTTCAAATGGGTATCTTTATCTGCTTTTAATTACCTTAAATCCTTTTTTGTCTTTTGTTTCCCTCCATATATACTACTGTGACAGCACCAACTAGTGCTGCTGCTTCCAACCCCTTCCATACATTCTCACCTTCTGACTCCTTTAATTCTGTACATCAAAAGAATACCTGGGCAATCTTTCATTCTCTCTGAGTCTCTAAAATGACTGATGTTCTAATATTGTTTATTTTATAGAGGAAATGTTCTACAGAGTTTTAGAACAGGCTCAACTTATGCTCACTGTCTGGAATTCACAAAAAGTATCTCATCTTCCCTCAAATTATCACATCATTAGTAGAGGTGCAAGTAATGCTTGAATTTTTAAATGATCTGCAAATCCTTAGAAATGAAATCCAAGCTATCTGAGGTTATCATGTGAATTCCATATAAATACTGTATCCTGCATTCTTGGTTGTGGATATGCAGAAAGTAAGAAAGAGGGAAGGATTTAAAAAAAAAACAGAATGAATTCTAGTTTGTCCCTTGAACAATTGCAATAAGGAGTTGTGGATTTCCAGTTTCCAGTTTATCTTGGGTTTTGTTTTTTTCTGTTTGTTTTTTAAATTAATATAATGAGACTCTATTTGCTTATGTAGAAGGCCCTATCTTCTGAAAATGATTTTTTAAAAAAGATTGTATAATTGTCTCCAAATCCCTTCCTCCTCCTACCTACACCTTTTAATTAAACATAAATATTCAAGTACATAAAATTTTAAATGTATAAAATTTGCATTTCAATAAAATACTTTAAATTGGTCCTACTAAAGAATCAGTGAAAAAATTTAAATCATCCAATATATTATTACAATAGGAACCTTCCCATGGGAGGAGGTGATAATAAAGACAAGACCGATTAGGATTAATTGAATTACTGAACAATGAAGGCAGAGATAGGCAGATGATCTGAACACAATGCAAAAGAGTAGCAATATAAATACGCTGTCCTGAAAGGAGGCTCTGCCATCCAGAAACACAAGATCCAGCTCAAAGAAGGCAAACATAATTTTTTTAACAGGAAAAAAGACATTCTTTTGTTAGATCAAATGAGTTGTGAAGAAGGTCACCAAGATAATCTAAATATCTTTGAATATTACCTTAATTTCATTGGTACAGTATCTCAGAATAAAAACACACCACCAAAAGATGATATCCAGACAAATGTTGCTATGGGTTGGAAATTTTTAAAAGCCCGTTTAATGTCATATTTTGTAGAAATAAGAAATAAAATTTATGCATTTACATACTAAACGAGTAAGATTGTGGTAAATGTAAATATGTACTTACATGCTACAGAGGAATTTTCCTTATTTTACTAATATAACCACACTGCTCAAAGTGCGAGGACGAATATCCACGCATTAACAAATGTATGGACTAGGACTGCCGTGAGCAACAGGTTCCAAAAGTTTTCTGGATACTTTCTTATACATCACATTGTGTATTGCAATACAATCAGAACTAGTCATCAGGAAAGTTTGCTTATAAAGCTCTTCTCATGGTAAGGAAAAAAAAAAAAACTTAGACAAAATCAAGAAAATGATGACTGCTCAATCATTTATATTCATAGCCATGTGCACTACTTGATTATGTGCCAAAGTCTTGATATTTTTATTGTACAGAATAAGGACAAATCAATACAGTATAAAAGTAAATGATAGCTAATAATATTTACCATTTATGACTTCAGACATTTTAGATTTCATAGAATATTCTTGTATTTTAGTCTGAAAGGGAAAATTTACATTATAGAAAACAAGAACTCATAGTTAATAGAATAAAAAATGATTTTTCTAGTAGAAATCTGGATGAAATATGGAGTAAAACAGCCATAAAAATAAATTAGCAAGAAGTCAGAATCAAAGGAAAAAGAATGAATGCATGATAAAAGAAGGAGAACTTATTAGTAGCAAATATCTATGTAGTACTTAACCATATGTCAGACCATGCTATAGCCTTGTTTGTGTATGTGTATAGGTGTTTGTGTACTATCCCTGATAGCAATCCTATTATTCCCACTTCACAATAAGGAAATTAAAGTATAGAGATATTCACTAACTACCCATCATTGATTTAGAGCTGGGTGCAAAGCCAGGAAGCTGATTCTTTAGACATGATCTTACGTGCTATAAAGCAGTGCCCTTTGAGTAATGCTATTAAAGAAGATGTGTACAAGAGAATATAGGAAACCAAGGAAACAGAAACATACAAAAAAGATCAAATATGACTTTGGGATTAGTTATTGAGACTAGAAAAATAGTTAATATCTCTCCCCATAAAGCAATTCTAAAATTGTATTAGTGTCAAAGAAAGGACAGGCAGTTTTGTCCTTTCCATTTGAAATCCAATTTTTGATGTCCAATGCTGTAAATATTCAGCAATAGCTGTGATCTATAAATATTTAATACAAATGAAGTCCTAAGTATCACTCAGACTAAATGCTAATTAAAAAATATAAAGAAGATTGGTAGTTACTTCCCCCCAAATTTCCAGATGGTATTTAATCGGTATACGTGACTGTATTTAAAAATAGCATAATTTAAATAATAATTGAAAAGCAATTTGTCTGATATAGCAAGCAGCATTGGTAAAGATTCTGTGACTTTACCACGGTCCTTTTACTACACAGTGTTTTTATAATTATCCACTTTACTACCAACTTCTTTGCCTCTAGTTTAATAATTCTAACATATTTTGTCTTTAAGTCCTTGAGAAAACAAGTAATATATAAACCACTCAGAGCTTTAAAGAAGCTAGAAATATTTAACTACAAGCAATGTAAAAGGACTCCAATCAGGTTAATATTCTATTTATGTTAAATAATAATCCCAAACATAGCAAATCATTTCACAAAGAATCTCAAGTGGAAGATGTAGAATGCATTAATCAGTTAAGTTAAACATTCAAGAACTATTATTAACTGATACCAGTAACTTACCCACACATGTTCAACACAGTTGAGCAGAGATTAACCAAGTATAATTGATTTTTGATTACCCCTGTTCAATTAAGTGTTATGTATGTATGCATATACCTATAAAAGCAAATATGCATGTATCTATGTGTATATGTATAAAGCATGTGTTTCACAGATTCCTAAAGTTTTAATACCAATTTCATCACTAGTTAAGCTTGAACCATAAACATAAAAAATGAATTAATGACAACTTGTGTATATGTTCCAACTAATGGTTACCCATTGGTTCAGTGCAAATTAAATTTCAATGTGTAAGGCTTTATAGACAATGCAACCTTACACATTGAAATTTAATTTGCACTGTCTTGGAGGACAGGACTAGGTAGATTCACTCATTCATTCATTCACTTTACTCACTTGAAATAAAAGGTTGAGCTTAGTCTTCTGAGTCTTTTCTATCTCAACCATAACTAAAAACATGAAAATTCTAATTTGAAAAATAAGAGGTATATTGCACAAGAATTTCTGAGATATAACATCAAAACCATAATCCATAAAAGAACAAATGTAATTAGATATTATCAAAACTAAAACTTTTGTGCTTTCAAAGGCTCAGTTAAAAGAATAAAAAGATGAGTTACAGATTAGGAGAACATATTTGTAAAGCATATATCTGAGAAAGGTATTATTTCTACAATATATAAAGAGCTCTCAAAACTCAATATTTAACAACAACAAAAAAAAAAACCCCACACAATGGATGTTGTCTGTAAGTCATTTATTCTTTTATATAACTAACTACAGAACCTCAAAATACGTGAAGCAAATTGACAGACTGAAGGAATATATATTCAACAATAATAATTGTAGACTACAACATCCAACGTTCAGTAAGTGATAGAACAACTACAGAGAAAACGAACAAGGAAATATAAGATTGAATAACACAATAAGCCGACTAGGCCTAAAGGGTATCTATAGAATAACTGACCCCAAACCATAGAATACACATTCTTCTCAAGTACACACAAAACATTCTCCAGGACATACCATATGAAATGTCAATTTATTTAAAAGTGTTCAATTTATAAAAAGTATGAAATCAGAAATCAGTAACAGAAGGAAATTTAGGAAACTCACAGATATTTAGAGGTTAGACAGTAACTCCTAAATAATCAATGGTCAGAGAAGAAATCACAAAGCAAATAAGAAAATACATTGAGATGAATGAAAAGGGAAGTATAATATAACAAAATCTATGAGATTCAGCTGTAGCAGTGCTTAGAAGGAAAATTATGACTATAGAAGCCTGTGTTAAAAGATGATCTCAAGGGGCCCCTGAGTGGCTCAGTGGGTTAATGCCTCTGCCTTCGGCTCAGGTCATGATCCCAGGGTCCTGGGATCAAGCCTCACGTTGGGCTCTCTGCTCAGCCAGGAGCCTGCTTCCTCCTCTCTCTCTGCCTGTCTTTCTGTCAAGTAAATAAATTAAAAAAAAAAAAAAAAGAAAAGAAAAAAAAAAAAGAAAAATGATCTCAAGGCACCTGGGTGTCTTAGTCAGTTAACCATGTAACTCTTGATTTCAGCTCAGGTCATGATCTCAGGGTCATAAGATTGAGCCCTGTCTTAGGGCTCTCTTTCCATTCTATCACTCTCTTAAAAAGAATAAATAAATAAATTTTTAAAATAAAAAAAAAGATGATTGATTTCAAATCATTCCCTAACCTTTCACCTTAACAAACTAGAATAAAATGGCAAATTACCCCAAAGCAAGCAGAAGCAAATATATAATAGGAATTAGAGCAAAATTAAAATAATATAGGTAGAAACCTTATATAAGATACAATTTGAACAAAATCAAAAATTTCTTCTTTGAAAATACCACCAAAATTGGCAACCTTGAGGTAGATTGACCAAGATAAAGAGAGAAAAATCTATTTACTAAAATTTGGGAATAAAAGAGAATACATTAATACTGCTATCATAGAAATTAAAGGGATTATAAGGAATACTTTGAGCAACTGTATGCCACCAAATCAGACATCTTAGATGAAAGGCACAAATTTCTAGAAAAATGTGAAGTACCATAACTGACTCATGAAGAATTAAAACTATAGCCACCACATTATACATCAGATCCTCAGACCTTATTCATCTTATTAAATGTTCTCACATAGGCACAAAAGAGGTAAATATGTGAAGTGATGGATGTGTTAATTAACTTGATAGGAGAATCCTTTTGTAGTGTAGATGTACATCAAATCATCACACTGCACTGTAAATAACTTACTAAAATAGTAAGATATTTATATTTGTCAATTATACTTCAACAAAGCTGAAAGAAAGGAAGAAGCAGAAAATCAGAAAAGATACATAACAAATAAAGATGTTGTAATAGCAATCATTTTTTTCCACAAGACTAAGCCCAGGAGTAAATTGTTTCACTAGTAAAGTGAAGGAAATGTTTAAGGAAGAATTAACACCAAGCCTTCAAAACTCTTACAAAAAATAAAAGAGAAGGGGATAGTTTCCAAATCATTCAATGAGGTCAGTGTTATCTTGAAACAAAACCAAACTGAGATGTTACTGGAAAACTACAAGTCAATGTCCATTTCATATATAGATATAATAATTCTCAACCAAAACTACCAAACTGAATTCAGCAAAACATGGAAAGGATTATATACTACCACCAAATCCTTAATGGTAAGAAATTACATGCTTTTTCTCTACAATCCAGAACTAGGAAAGGATCTCCCCAGTCATCACTCTTATTTAATATTTTATTGGAAGCCATAACTTTGTAGTAATACAAGAAATAAAAAGTGTACATATTCTATAGAAAGAAATAATACTGTCCATGTTCACAGGACATAACATAACTGAAAATGTAGAAAATTCCAAAGAATAAACAAAAACAAAACAAAGTTCCTATAACTAATAAGTGATTATCTCAACAGAATACAAGGTTAGTATACAAAAGTCAAATGCTCTCTAGTATATCAGCAATGAATAATTGGAATTTGAAATTAAAAATATAATAGCATTTATATCAACACCAAAATAAAATCTTAACTATAAATCTAACAAAATATGCAGAGGATCTATATGTGAAGAACTATAAAATCTGATGAAAAAAATCAAAGAATATCTAAATAAATGGAGAAATATTTCATGTTCATGTATTTGGAGACTCAATATTGTTAAGATATAAGTTCTTCCTAAAGTGGCCTATAGATTTAATGTAATTTTAATCAAAATCCCAGGAAAATATTTCATGGCTATCAACGAACTGATTCTAAAGTTTTATAGAAAGCCAAAAACCAAGAATAACCAATGCATGCTGAAGAACAAAGTTAGAGAACTAACATTACTCAGTTTCACAATACTTACTACAAAGCTACAGTAATCAAAACAGCATTAGTATTGGGGAAAGAATAGACAGATAGATCAATGAAACAGAATAAAATGCCCATAAATAGCTCTGCAACAAAGTATTTAGCTGGTCTTTGTCAAAGGAGCAAAGGCAATTCAGTTGAGAAAGGATAGTCTTTCTAACAGTGTTGGTACAACTGGACATCCACATGCAAAGAAAAAATAAATCTATATACAGACTTTATGTGTTTCATAAAGCTAATTCAAAATGGATCATAGACCTAAATATAAAATGAAAATGATAAAACTTTCAGAAGAAATGGCAGGAGAAAAATCTAGGTAACTTTGGGTTTTATAATCAATTTTTAGATACAACACCAACACAGGAAAGAAAAATTGGTAAGTTGGACTATATTAAAATTAAAAACTTCTACCCTGCAAAAGATACTACTAAGAGAATGAAAAGGCAAGTCACAGACTGAGAGAAAATATTTACAAAGGACACATCTGCTAGAAAATACACACAGAGCTTTTGAATCTCAATAGTAACAAAGCAGACAACCTAAAAAATGAGCAAAAGATATGAACAGATTTCCCATCATAAAGGCATACAGATAACAAATAAGCATATAAAGAGGTACTCAACATCATCCATCATTAAGAAATTATAAAACAACAAGATACCACCGCATTCTTATTACAATGTCTAAAATCTAAAAATGAACAAAATGAAATGAGTGTGAGGGTATAGAGCAACAGGATCTTTAATTTATTGTTGATGGGAATGTAAAATGGGAGAGCCACATTTGAATACAGACAGTTTGTCAGTTTCTTATAAAGCCAAGCAAGATCTTACTAGACAGTGCAGTCATCCTGTTCCAATTGTTACTGGGTTTTGACCCAGTTGAGTAAAAAACATATCTATACAAAACTCTGCACATGAATTCTTTTTTCTTTTTTAAGAGAGAGAATGCTCCACACTTAATTAACATAGAGCCTGACACAAGGCTTGATCTTATGACCTTAAGATTATGACTTGAGCCAAAAATCAAGAGTTAGATACTTAACTGGCTGAGCCATCCCTGTATCCCTTGCACCTGAATTCTTATGGTCATTTTATTCATAATCATAAAAAAATGCAAACAATCAAGATGTCCTTCAATAGGTAAATGGATACACAGGTATGTATATCACTATAATGGCACATTATTCAATGATTAAAAAGAAATGAGATATTAAACTTAAAAAGACATGGAGGAACTTTAAATGTATATCACTAAGTAAAGGAAGCCAGACTGAAAAGTCTATATACTACATAATTAAAATTACATGACTTTCTGGGTTAGGGAAAACTACCAAGGTATTAAAAAGACCAGTGGTTGCCAGGGATTTAGGGATTAAGAAAGTGATGAACAGGTGAAACATGGGGAACTTCTAGAATGGTGAAACTATTCTGTTGGATACAGTAATAGGGTATATATGGTATTAGGCATTCATCAAACTGAAAGAACCTGCAGTGCTTGTACTACTCTCTGCCCACCCCCACTCATGCTCCTACACATGTATATTACAATCGAACAATTATGTAAATGGATGGTGAAAAGTGGGAGGCAGTTTTCTCACTCTTGGACTGGGCATTTATATATTAGCAAAGAGAAAATGTTAGAATGATCCATGTGGTAATGAGTTAGAGTTGGAGAAATCAGTAAGACTACACATTTAACTAAGATACAGAAAGTTGCATAGAGAAATATTAATAGATATATGCATATACATTATACATGTACTAGTATACATACACATTTCCATGCTTTGTCAACTGAGAGAGTCTAAAAGCAATGACACTCTAATAGCAATAAGCACAACTGGTCCCAAATCTTTGGTCTCTGGTGTCATTCCTTAATAAAAGGAACCAGGGCTCCTTAGAGAAAAGGTTGATTTCAGTTGACTAAATAAGCTCCCAATGGCAAAGCTGCAAACATATGAGCAACCAAATAAGTAACTTAGTACCGTTTTGTAACCTAAAGTTAAAACAAATATCCAAAAGTGTATACTTATATAAATGAATGATTGAGTAAATTAATAAAAAGAAAAGAGAGACATATTTCCCATGCAGAAGACTTCCAATTAAATTATGTAGATCTTCCAACCTAAAGAAAGAGGAGCATAACTCCCCTCCCCACTCCTTAAGTGTGGATTGTGCCTAGTAACTTCATTCTCAAAAGAAGAAACTAGAGAAGGGGAATAATAATAAAGAGTAACTTTACAGGAAGAATCCTGACAAACTACTTCAGCCAAATAATCATAGTCAACATCAAGTCATAAATCATATTGATAAAATGTACCCTTGATAGAATGTGATGAAGATAGCACTTTACCTCTGCTTTCTTCCTCAGTCTAGTAATGAGAAAAACATCTGAAAAAATTCAATATAGAGGCATTCTACAAGATACCTGACAAGTACTCCTCAAAATTGCTAAGGTCATCAAAAAAAAAGGAAGATCTGAGAAAATGTCACAACTAAGAGGAGCCTAACAAGGTGTAACAAGTAAATGCAATGTGGTATCCTGAGTGGAATACCAGACAGAAAAAGAACATTACAGTGATCGCTTTGGCAGCACACATACAAAAAAGAACATCAGATTAAAACTAAGAAAATCTGAACAACATACAGACTTCAATAACAATGCCTCACTACTAATTCACTAATTATAGCAAGTGTACTTTATTAATGTAAATTGTTAATAACAAGGGAAACTGTTAAGAGATAGTATATATCAGAGCTCTCTGTATTACCTGCTTAATTTTTCAGTAATTTTTAATTAATTAATTTTTAATTTAATTAATTTTCCGTAATTTTAGAATATTTCTAAAAATAAAGTCTATTAATTAAAAAACCTGTATGAAATCATTTATATAATATTCTTGAAAAGATAAAATTATAGAAATAGAGATAAGATTAGTGGTTTCTGTGGTTAAAGAGCGGGTAGGGTTAGGAGCAAAGTGGCTATGGTATAAAATGGCAACAGGAAGGCTGTAGATGGTAGTAGAGATGTTCTATATCTTGCCAGGATCTGTGATAATATTCTGGTAATGATATAGTACTCTTTTTACAAGTTACCACTGGAGAAACTTGAGGAAAGGATTTTTAGGATCTGTCTTGATTGCTTTTTGCAACTGTATGGGAATCAGCAACTATCTCAGAATTAAAAGATTATAATTAAAGAATAGTCTAGTTAGTGTTTTGTATAGCTATCTATTTTTGTAGTTATGGATTATGGACATTAAATGGAAAATACTTACATTTATTTAAATACTCATTCTTATCTTGTTCATTCTTATCAAGGCATCTACTTTATTAGCCCTATCCTTCCATCAGTTTTATTCAAAATTTAGATAGTTAATCCAAAGGAGGAGTCCTATTTCCATAACCAATTGAGGAGAGTATATAAATAACTGGTCCAAATCCTTTACTGACATAAAATACTTGTCTCCTCTTTGTTGCTGACCCTTAGGTCCAGCTCCTCACCGTTGTACAGAAGTTGGGCAGCTTCCCAAGACTGATTCTTTTGTTCCCCAACCAATCCTTTTCAACGGCCTTGGGAGATTGGATCAAGATTCTTGCCAATATTGGCCAACTTAAAAAAGTATAATCCTCTTTTCTTCTTTCAGAATATATGAGCCCAGAGACTCATAGTTTTCATTTGAAACACAGACTGGCCTGATCATCTATTTTAAGGGGCCCGGAGAACTGCAATTGTTCACTCCACTCTTCTGGATGTAGATGTGTTTTGATAACTAAATTTATAAAATGTAATGGGCTTTAACAAGCACAAAATTTAGTTAACTTTAAGAAAGGATAAAGAACAGACTACATCATAGTATGCACAGCAACCGCATAGTAGAGGTATGTGATACCTAGGCTCAGCTTCTGATGTCCTATTCAGAATTTGCTTTGGTCAAAAGAAATGAAGCAGTATATACGAAGACAACCTCCGCTCAAGGAAACCAGTAAGCTGTAGAGTCCCATTAGCCTTTACTACTAGTTCCATAGTCTCTTCAGAGGTATATGACTAGCTCTCATCCCCAAATGCAGTTGCATATCATCAATATTGGATGTTCCTTATTCAATAAACAATGCTGACAGTAAATTTGGCTCAGTAGGTATCACTAGCTAGATACTTATCTACCTTGTATATGGTATAATAGGTTTTTAACAATCTGTAGTTACATTATAAGGAGAATCCCCAAATATCCTCAAAGCTAAAGGAAAAGGCACAGAGCAGAAATTTATCACCCCCTCCCCACCAGGTATTAGAGAAGGCTTTAAGGGGATGTTGCCTTCAGTGCTTGTAGGAGACCCTTTATTTTCTAGCATGTGATGTCAGGGCCCCTATGAAGATGCAGCTCTGGCATGGGATCTAAAAGTCAGATTACAGTGAGGATGGGGTGACCCAACAGATATGTCAGAGGCCAGGTCAGTTGCAGAAAGTATATACATGAAGGGGTACTCCAGTATGGTATTAAGAGCCCAGGTACAGTAAAGAAGAAATGCATGGAGAAAGGCATTCCAGGTCCAGATGTCAGAGCCTGAATGGAAGACAGAGAGGGTATTCATTAGAGACAACATAGAGTAAGAGGTGTCAGAGATTGAGCAAGGTGAGGAGAGCATCAGTGTGGCAGGCAACCTGACAACCAGTTATGTATGTGCTTTGTCCGCTGAGAAGGCCTGACCATAACAAAACCTTAAGAACAATGAGCACACTTACTGCACAGTGTGGCTTCTAAATATCATTCTCCACTAAAAGAAACCAGATATCCTCAGTGAAATGCTGGTTTAAGGGCTGGTGCAAGAAAACTACTAGAAGAGCCTGACAATCTTGTGCCAGGAAACAAAGGAGTCCTCCTATAACACAGATACATTGAAAAGACACTATGACCAGGTAAGGGGCTTCCCTATGACGAAAGCATTTTATTCTAAAGATTATTTATTTATTTATTTATTTATTTATTTATTTATTTATTTATTTAAAACAGAGAGAGAGAGAGAGAGAGAGAGAGAGAGAGCGAGGAGAGGGAGGAGTAGAGGGAGAAGGGCAAGAAGACCCTGTGCTGAGCATGGAGTCTGATGCAGGGCTTGATCCCATGACCCTGAGATTATAACCATAGCTAAAACCAAGAGTCAGACTCTTTAACCAACTGAGCTACCCAGGCACCCTGGCAAAATTTTAAGGATCAAAATTAATAATGACAGTAATAGATCTTAATTTCTTGACGAAATAGGAGACCATGAATCCACATCCAGATATAAATACATAAAAAATGAAAAATTAGATAAGAAATAAGATACATTTTCAGTCTACTTACCAACAGAGTAATTATTAATTACAAGAGGAATAAGAGTAACTTTACCCTGGAGAAGTCTCAGAGGTACCACCTTAATCAAATAATCAAGGTGAAGAGCATCAATAATGGGACCAAGTGAAACAATGAGCTACTTGATAGGTAGCATTTAAGAAGATATGAGGTCACTTCTGTAGTATGTGTCCCAAATATGTACATTTATCTGATCATGAAGGCATATCAGATATATGCAATTAAAGAACCCATGGCAAAATAACTGATCTGTATTTTAAAAATCATCAAAGTTATGGAAAGATTGAGAGACAGAATGGGAAACTAAAGAATTAGAGTAGGGATGCTTGGGTGGCTCAGTCAGTTAAGCATCTGACTCAGTTTTGGCTCCGGTTATGATCTTAGGGTCCTGATACCTACCCCTGAGTGGGGCGGGGGGGGGGGGTTCTGCGCTCAGCACAGTCTTCTTGTCCTTCTCACTCTCCCACTGCTCCTCTGTGCTCTCTCTTCCTCCCTCAAATAAATATATAAATAAAATCTTTTAAAAAATAGTATGCTAACTAAGCTCATTATCTCTGACTGAAGAAATCATAGATGATTTTAAAGCCCTCTAACATTTTTACTTCAATTTCTAATTTCTCTAGAAAGCCAAATAATACGGCATATTTCATAGGAATCAACAGAATAAAATACTAATAAACAGAATGTTTATGAATAATTTAAACAGCAATTAAACTTAAGTAAACTTAAGTAAAAATATAACCTACGCCTTTTGGGCTATTTACTTAAGTGTGAATTGTAGTAGTAGGTTCAGAAACCTCAGTGACACTGATATTTGAACTCTTCCAAGTTCCTCATTCTATCATATCCTGGATGAAAGGTAAATAGTTAAAAATTAATTTCTTTCTAGTTTCCTATGACTTGTATAGTAGTGGAATGACATGGGTATTTAAGCTTGACATTTCATAGGTCACTGTAACAGAGACCAACACATAGCACAATGTCTTAAAGAGCTGAAGGCCGTGATGATGACACCAACCCTGCCAATTACCAATTCAGTCCTCATGTGCACATTGTTTGATCTCTCTGCATCACAGTTAGTTATTTATCATTTAAAATTAGTGGATGGAACCACAGTTGCTAATGGAATTCCTACATAGAAAACTTGTTGTTCAACTTTTAATATATACCCCCATACTGTTTAAAAATATTTATATTATTATATTTTAAGATACAAGTACATAAATAAGATTAGGGAAATTTTTATTATCTCATAATTAATATTTCAGCATGATAAAATTGTGTCTTGATATAAAAGAAGACATTTTCTCATACAGATTTAATATTTTATTGACCATTACTGATGATCTAGATTTTCTTTTTTATCCTGAAGAGTCAATGTTGCTTTATAACCTTAATGTAGTGTAACTAGTTGAGATGTGTTGTGTCATTGCAAATGATCCAAACACTGGATTAGTATTTCTTAACCATATATGAAAATCTTCCCAGTGAAAAGTTAAATTTTCTTGCTGTAAAATGTCTCTAATAATTCAGACATTTGCTATTATTAATAGGTATGTATAAAAGAAAAGAAAAGAAAAGAAAAAGGATATAACTGAAAGATCTACATAATTTTTATAGCCAGTCTTTTTAAATGAGCTTATTTCTCCTATAAAATATGTTCTAGGAACATATTTTTTTTATTTTTATTTTTTTTGGTAGTCGGTGATATAGACTGAATTGTGTTACTTTTAGTTTGGGCAGTATTCCTGACATGACTTTCCTGACATGACATTAATTCTTCCCTCAGCCATGTCCAGTCTACTTATGTGTCTGTCAAAGTCATTCTTTTTTTTTTTTTTCTGTTACATTTAATTTTATTTCTAAAAATTCTACTTGATTTTTTTTCTTGGAGTTCCCTCAGCCATGTCCCGTCTACTTATGTGTCTGTCAAAGTCATTCTTTTTTTTTTTTTCTGTTACATTTAATTTTATTTCTAAAAATTCTACTTGATATTTTTTCTTGGAGTTTTTACCTCTGCTTACATTACCAATCTGTTCTTCTATTCTGCCCCCCCTTTTTGTAATTTGAGCTTAGTGTATTAGTCATAGTTCTTATAAATTTCTAGTCTGATAATCCTAACATCTCTGCCATATTTGTTTGACCCTAAAGCCTGCTGTTTCTCTTCTTTTTTTTTTTATTCCCCGCCCCCTGCTGTTTCTCTTCTAACTATTTTCCTTTTAGTATTCTTTTTTTTGTAACTGAATGTTGGACATGAAGAACTGAGTAAAAGAAACTGAGATACTTGAATATTTAGTGTGTGGTTTTATGTTTATCTGGCTAGAAATGGAGCTATGTTTACTCTTTGCTTAAACTGTAGGTATCAGTGTATGAAATTTTCTCTAGTGTCCTTATTTTTGTCTTTATTATCTCTGTATTTCTCTAGAGACTCTTTTTTTTAATATTTTATTTATTTATTTGACAGAGATCAAATAGATCAAGTAGGCAGAGAGGCAGGCAGAGAGAGGAGGAAGCAGGCTATCTGCCGAGCAGAAAGCCCGACGTGGGGCTCGATCCCAGGACTCTGAGATCATGACCTGAGCCGAAGGCAGAGGCTTTAACCCACTGACTCTTTCTTAAATAGAGCTTGAAGTTCTTTTCAGATGTATTTCCCTATTATTGTATAGAAACCTCATTGATATCAAGCTGAGATATGTGGGGGAAGGGATACATTCTATATTTCTTTAAATAAGTCTCAGTCTTTTTGTGGGCCTGTGGGCCTAGACTGTGGCATCCACAACTCTTCCCAGATTTTTTTTCTTCCCTTAGATGAGACAGGAAGGCTAGAGAAGCTTAATTGAGGTATTTTTATTCCTCTACATTGGGTAGGTTTTTGAAAAATCCTACATTGGCTCAGATGTGGTAACATAAATTCACTTGAGAGAAGTATTTTGTTAATGAGAATATAACACTTTGGATGCCAAAATTATCCCCCCCCCCCTTCCTCTATAGACATACGAAGAGATTTTCACCTAATCCTTACTGAAATAGCCTGGTTGGCCTCCAGAAGGTAAAATCTTACACAAGTGTAAGGGTCTCCTAAAGCTAGGTCTCCAGGAGATTTTTCTCTCAAATTGGTCCATATTTAGTCTCTAGGAATTAGCTGATCACCTTTTGATCGATCTTCAACAAAGAGGATATACAGATGGCAAATAAACATGGGAAAAGGTCTTCCACATTATATCACGAGGGAAATGCAGATTATAACAACAAAGAGATACCACCACACACCTATTAAAATGGCCAAAATTTAGACCATCACACCACCACCAAATGCTGGCAAAGATCTGGAGCAACAGAAACTCATTTGCTGCTGATGGGAATGCAAAATGGTACAGCCACTTTTAAAAAAGAGTTTGACAGCTTCTTAAAAAACTAAACAAACCCTTACCAATGATCCAGCAATCACACTCCTTGGTATATACCCAAAGGACTTGAAAATTTATGCTCACCAAAAACCTGCACATGGATGTTTATAGTAGTTTTATTTATACTTGCTAAAACTTGGAAGCAACCAAATGTTCTTTAGTAGGTGAATGGTTAAAGGAACCATGGTACATCCATACAATGGAATATTAACCAGACTTGAAAAAAAAAAAAAAATGAGCTATCAAACCATGACAACTAAGTGAAAGAAGTCACTGTATGATTCCAACTATATGACACTCTGGAAAAGACAAAAGTAGAGAAACAGTGAAAAGATCTAAGTACTTCCTAGGGATTAGAGCACAGGGGTCTTTTACGACAGTGAAATTAATTATTCTGCATTATATTATATTGGTGGATACATGCCATAATCAACCCACAAAATATATAACAATAAGTGTGAATCCTAATGTAAACTATGGTCTCTGGGTGATAATGGTGTGTCAGTGTAGGTTCATCTATTATAAGAAATGTCTTCTCCACTCAATTTTGCTGTGCAAAACTGTTCTAAAAAAACAAACAAACAAACAAACAAAACCATCCATTAATTTTTTTCTTCAAATTTCTTATACATTAACTCTATACTGCAACATCAATATGAGTTTGGACCTAAATAATCAGAAAGGGAAAAAAAGAAAGCAACTTATGTGTTGGTGGTTTCTTCACTAGTGTTCAAGAATACCAGCTCATTCCACTATTAGGTATTTACCCAAAGAAAAGAAAAAAATAACTCTGAAAGGTACATGTACTCCTATGTTTACTGCACCATTATTTACAATAATGAAGCAACCAAAGTGTCCATTGAGATGAATGGATGAAGATGTGGTATAAATATTATAGAATATTACACAGCCATAAAAAAGAATGAAATCTAGGTGAAATAGGTGATGTGTATTAAGTAGTGCACTTGTCATAAGCACCAAGGGATTAAAATAAAAACTTAAAAGAAAAAAAAAAAAAAAAAGAATGAAATCTTGCCATTTGCAACAACGTGGATGGCCCTAAAGGGGATTATGCTAAGTGAAATAAGTCAGAGAAAGACAAATGCCAAACAATTTACCTTATATGTGGAAGCTAAACAAAACAAAACAAAAATAAATAAAAAGAAGAAACAGACCTATAAATACAAAGAATAAGCCAATGATCGCCAGAGGAAAGGTGAATGTAGGGAATGGGAAAAAATGGGTGCAAGGTAGTGGAATCTCAGACTTCCAGCTATGGGATGAATAAGTAATGGGGATGAAAGATATGGTATAGGGAAAGCGTCAATGACACTGCAACAGCTTTGTATGGTGACAGGTGGTAGCTACACCTCTGGTGGGCAAAGCATAAGGTATAGACTTATTGAATTTGTATGTTGCACACCTAAAATTAATGTTACATTGTGTGTCAACTGCACTTCAATTAAAAAAAAAATCCTAGTTCAAGTACACAGGTGCTCCTTGGGAGCTGTCTGAACTAAATGCACCAACCAGGGAAAAATCAATAAACCTGTTTAAATGGTTTCCCAGGGACCATTGTGATGATGGACTACTACTCTTCTATCAAGACCTATAGCTGTACATATTCTGCATTTTTATTTTTTGGTCCAGGAACAGTAACTAAAGCTATTCAGACAGAAACAAATTTAGAACCTCGAGAAACTATAAAGCAAAGCTGGGTATATTTTTTATTGTCATATCCAGCTGAAAAATAGCTTTAATTTCTATTTTACTTATACATAATAAATCATTAAAACTCTGAAGCCAGCAGCTTTCAAATGTAGGGGTTTATTTTGCTCTGTCTTGTTTTTTAATGCAGGAGAACCTGTAGACACCAATGTTCTTTGAAAACTAAGTGAGACAGTATTCCATCTGATGAGGTATGTTACAACAGATTAGACTGTGTTGATTTTGAAGTAATCATTTTAGTTACTAGTCTACAAAATATTTGAAAGTCTGGATGATATGAGAGTGAATTTTCTCTTCACAATGAAGGCTAGAGCTCTAAGTCACATGTTTTTAAATACTGCCTTCTGATGAAAATTTAAATTATGGGGCACCTGGATGACTCAGTTGGTTAAGCATCTGCCTTTGGTTCAGGTCATGATCCCAGGTCCTAGGACTTAGGACTCACATTGGGCTTCCTGTTCAGCAGGGAGTCTATTCTCCTTCTCCATCTGCCCCTCCCTCTACTCATTCTCTCTTAAAAAATAAATAAAATCTTTAAATAGAAGAAAGAAAATTTAAGTTATGAATAATTTAACTGATTTTATAAAAGCAATAAATTTAAACATATGTACAGAATTCTTACTCATGGAACTTTGTTTTCCTTACTTAAATGAGTGACCAAGAAATGTTCCCTCAGTCACAATTCCATGTCAAGTTATTTCAAATGAGTAAAAACAAATGAAATAAACCAACTAATGTCATTTTCATATGATTACATAATTTGAAGACTGATCAGATAATAGCAAGGAAGATATTATCATGTTTTTAACATTTTGTACTCTTAACAGTTCTAGATTTTACCTATATGATGTCATTTGAAATAAAGGGGCACAACAAAATCTATTAGCTGAAGGCGAGATGAGCTAAGTATATTATCCACAGTAATCCATTTATCTTTTCACTTAATAAGCATATATGAGAGGGTTATGGTATTCATCACTGTGGTCAGTTCAGAACTAGATACAAAAGAAGTCAAATACATTGAGATCTGGGAAGAAAGCAAGAGAAATAAGGTTTGCAGAGTACTGATTCTATGCCAGCTCTTGCTATGAAACTTAAATTTACAACTTTACTTTATTTAAACAATAACTAGTTCTTACTTAAACAGAAAAGGCATTTTAAGTACTCAAATCAAAACAAATAGGCATATGTACAAAAGTGAAAAATTTCAGCTAAATAAAATAGAAAAACATTGGTAATATGTAACATATGTGGGAAAACTAGGCTGGGGAAATGGGTTGGATTTAGAGAAACTAAACTAGATTTCCTATGAGTGTCAAATTAGAGAGACTATTTGGGATCAGTGGAACTAGACACTGGATATTGCTACAAATACCAAAATTATTTCTGCTTCTCTATCCCAGATTCAAACTGTCAAGGAGAATAAATTGGCTAACCCTCTGTCATGTGTCCTAAGCCTTGCTGTCAGAGTTCAAGGAACATAAGAACTTGGCCTTTGGCTTTTATAGTCAAAGTATGGCCCTTCCTCCTCTGTAAAATTCAAGGGTTACCTTCTTATTTTAAATTATCTTTATATTAAGCTCCATTAGATCTCTGCTTTGACCACGATATAGGACATGAAGTACCTTCACTCCTAAAAATACTAGATACAATGAAAACCATATATTCAATGAGACAATCAAAAACAAAGAAAAATGAGGATGCATAGTTAATTCCATTGAGAAACTAGTGCTTCAAAAGTGAGTTGAGAGCTATGACAAGTTTTCAAACCTGGCTCCATTACACAGTCTGGGTACAGATGGATGAAGGGACAATCCTGTCAAAGAGAAAGAGAGAATTCTCAGGGAGAAGAAGAAATCAGTTGATCTTCTGTTAACAGTATTAGCTGATGAAATATACTGGAAAGAGAAAGAATCCCAAATACTACTATAGTAAATTTCTCAGACCAACAAGTCTTCCTCTACCATTATCCTAATTATGCTGGGAGATAAAATGGCAATGGGGAAAGAACTAGAAAGCAGAGAGAAATTACATACCCTTGAATATCATTGCAGTACTTGAGTTTGGGAGCCTGCCAGAATTGAATTCATAGGTGAATCAAAATAATCTGAAAGAGTGTGACCAATGTATTCCCAGATCAAAAAGAGAAAGTCAAACGGCAAGATGTAGGGATTCTAGGTTAGATAAATCACAGGTAATTTCAATCTAATGTAAGCTTTTGTCCAGTTTCAGATCAACTTCACAAAAGAACCAATCTGGATGATAAACTCCTGATCCTAATTACTCCCTGGAAAATAAAATAAAATGAAATTTCACTTACATCTCCACTAGTATTTTATTACACAATGTCAGAAACAACATGAAAACGTATATAAACTATGAAATTAGCTGGTTATCTGTGACACATAAACAATAAGAAAACAAGTCAATAGAAAGGCACCACCAGATGATTCAGTTTTTGGACTTAGTACATAAGAATTTGAAAGAAATATAAGTATGTTAAATAGTTTATGGAGAAAGATATAGAAGTAAAGAGATGAGATGTACAAGGTATGAAATGGACACTAAAAGAATCACATAGGAATTATAGAACTAAAAAATACCCAAATTTCCTATAAAAGTTATTAAGATACAATTAAAAGAAGATTGAACACTAAGTAAAAAATGATACACAAACTCATAGGTCAATCAAAATTAAATAGGGAAAAGAAAATTATTATTTAAACCATAGATAATAGCAATGAATAAACAATGAATCATCACAATATATCATATAAGAACACAGAATGAGGGGGTGGAGCTAAATAGAAGTAGAATACGGTAAAGTACTAACATTATATGTGAAGTGGTATAATATTTCAAAATAGATTGAAATAAATAAATCAAACATGCAGTAAACCTGGAATAACCTCTATACTGAGTCTGAGATGCCAAGATTCAGAATTAACCTAAAAATTGTATCAAATATGCATTTCAGGTTCTTACAAAGCTGTATTTTTATTCCACGTTGTAATTGGTAAAAGCTCTCAAAATGTGTCATCACAATACTGAACACATCCATAAGTTGCCCTGGGCATTCCCTATGCACATATTTATTAGGACACACATTACAAAAGAATAATAGCATTTTAAAAGTTTCAATTATTTAAAAATTTAGTGTTTGACAAGTTTCAAATATTGTCCATTGAAAAGTTACATAGTTGGAAGAAACTAAGAAGAATTAAACACTTAGTGGGTACTTACAAAAATTTACAGTTTATCAATATAGGTAAAACATCCCCTACTTCCATTACATTGGAGACAAAATTAAAATATTGTTCAAGGGAATGTGTGACTACAACTAAAATTATTGGAACTGCAATCATGTTACACAATTAGAAATAGAAATTACTAAGAAAAAAAAAATTCCTGAGAAGATTTGAGTGTGTCTCAGGAGGGTACCTGGTGAATTTGTCTTTGAAAAAACTAAAATTTAAGACACCTGGGTGGCTCAGTTAGTTAAGCAGCTGCCTTCAGCTCAGGTCATGATCCCAGCATACTGGGATCAAGTCCCACATCGGGCTCCTTGCTCGGCAGGGAGCCTGCTTCTCCCTCTGCCTGTGCTCTCTCTCTCTCTCTCTCTCTGACAAATAAATAAAACCTTTAAAAAAAAAACCCTAAAATTTATTAAAACAATAGGAAATGAGAATGAGGTATTTCAGAAGTAGTAAAAACAATAACAACAATAGTAACAATAAAATAATAATAAATAAAATAATAACAATAATAAAAACAATAAAAATAATTATAATGACAATGATGACTGGGATCATGAAGATGATGATGGCGATAGCAAATAATGTAAAATTTATTTATTTTTAGCACCCAGAAGTTACCCAATATTACCTCAATGGTTTTTCTATAACTCAGAGAAATTAGTTAAGTAAATTGTCTACATAAAAATGGCTGGTAAGTGACAGCATCTTTAAAATATGGAGAAAAAAAAAAAAAAGACTGGAGGCATCACGTTGCCTGATTTCAAGCTCTACTAGAAAGCTGTGATCACCAAGACAACATGGTACTGGCACAAAAACAGAGACATAGACCAGAGGAACAGAGTAGAAAGCCCAGATATGGACCTGCAGCTCTATCGTCAAATAATCTTCAACAAAGCAGGAAAAACTATCCAGTGGAAAAAAAGGCAGTCTCTCCAATATATGGTTCTGGGAAAACTGGATGTCTACGTGTAGAAGAATGAAACTAGAACATTCTCTTACACCATACACAATGATAAACTCGAAATGGATAACAGACCTCACTATGAGGCAGGAATCAATCAAAATCCTAAAGGAGAACATAGGCAGTAACCTCTTCAACATCAGCCACGGCAACTTCTTTCAAGACATTTCTTCAAAGGCAAAGGAAACAACAGTGAAAATGAACTTTTGGGACTTCATCAAGATCAAAAGATTCTGCACAGCAAAGAAAAGATTCAACAAAACAAAGAGGCAACCCACAGAATGGGAGAAGATATTTACAAATAACACTACAGATAAAGGACTGATATCCAAGATCTATAAAGAACTCCTCAAACTCAACACACACAAAACAGATAATCACGTCAAAAAATGGGCAGAAGACATGAACAGACACTTCTCTAATGAAGACATACAATGGCCAACAGACATATGAAAGAATGTTCATCATTAGCCATCACAGAGATTCAAATCAAAGCCACATTGAGATATCACCTTACACCAGTTAGAATGGCCAAAATTAACAGGACAGGAAACAACATGTGTTGGAGAGGATGTGAAGAAAGGGGAACCATCTTACACTATTGATGGGAATGCAAGTTGGTGTAGCCACTTTGGAAAACAGTGTGGAGATTCCTTAAGAAATTAAGAATAGAACTACCCTATGACCCTGGAATTGCACTACTGGGTATTTACCTCAAAGATAGAGACATAGTGACAAGAAGGACCATCTGTACTGCAATGGTCACAGTTGCCAAACTGTAGAAAGAGCCAAGATGCCCTTCAACAGATGAATGGATAAAGTATATATGGTTCATATATACAATGGAGCATTATGCCTCCAACAGAAAGAATGAATACCCAACTTTTGTCTCAACATGGACGGGACTGGAGGAGATTATGCTGAGTGAAACAGTCAAGCAGAGTGTCAATTATCTTATGGTTTCACTTACTTGTGGAGCATAAGGAATACAACAGAAGATATTGGGAGTTGGAGAGAAGTGAGATGGGGGAAATCGGAGGGGGAGATGAGCCTAGAGAGACTATGGACTCTGAGAAACAAACTGAGCATTTTGGAGGGGAGGGGGATCGGACACTGGGTGAGCCTGGTGGTGGGTATTAAGGAGGCCACATATTGCATGAAGCTCTGGGTATGGTCCATTAACAACGATTCTTGGAACACTGAAAAAATAAAATTAAAAAAATAATAAAATTACAAAAAAAATTTAAATATAAAATAAAATAGTTGTTAGAAAAAAATAAAATGTAGATCAATTTTTTTTAACTTTAGTTATGCTTTTTTGAATCCTTATTCTTTGGTGGGAAGATTTCCACTGGCTTCAAAGACAAAAGCTGATGCTTATAAAGGGCCATTTGGAAATAAAAATATTCCTGAGAGACTGGACACAAGCAGGACTCTATAAGGTTATTCCTCCAATGTCTGATTTACTGTACAGAGAAGGGCCTTTGGGTGGCTCAGCTGGTAAGCACCTGACTCATGATTTCAGCTCAGGTCATGATATCAGGGATAAGGGATCAAGCCCCAAGTCTGCCTGTCTCTCTTTGTTCCTCCTACTGCTCACAATCTTGCTCTCTCTCTCTCTCAAATAAATAAATAAAATCTTCAAAAAATAATAGAATGTAGAGAGAAAAAATTTCACAGTTATTTGTATATACTTCAGAATTTCTGCTTATGGATAGAGGCAAGATGGCAGAGGAGTAGCAGACAGAAATGACATCAGATCCTAGGAGTTCAGCTCGTTAGGTATCAAACCATTCTGAACACCTAAAACTTAACAGGAGATAGAAGAGAAGAAGAGCAGCAATTCTAGGAACAGAAAATTGACCACTTTCTGAAAGGTAGGACATACAGAGAAGTAAATCTGAAGCAATGGGAAGATAGACCGTCGGAGGAAGAGCCAGTTCCCAGCAAGCAGCGGAGCAGTGGAGCAGAAAATCTGAACTTTAAGAAGTCTGTTCCACTGAGGGACATTGCTCCAGAGACTAAGCAGAGGTGGAGTCCTCGAAGGGACAGTGTGGTCTCAGGTCCCATGGGGTCACAGAAAGATCGAGGGTGTCTGAGTATGGCAGAGCTCTCAGTTATCAGAGCAGGGAAGCTAACTACAGAGACAGAGTTGAGGAGTGAGCTTTTAGACAGGGGTTCCTTAAACCATGATCTAAGGCACAGTCAGATCACTGCTCTAGGAACAGGGACCCCACAAGTGGCAGATCCAGGGAGACTCACTTTCTTTTTCCAGGAGGAGCAGTGTGGCAGGAATCTGCTGGGTTTGGAGAATCCAAACAAGGCCATGCACCAGAGATAGAAACCCTCAGTCACCGGCTGGGTGAGCTCAGAGTGCGGCAGAGACCAGAGAGATAGGAGTGATTGACTGCTTTTCTCTGAGGGCACACTGAGGTGTGGGGCCCCAAGCTCTCAGCTCCTCCAGGCTGGAGATGGAGATTGGGAGGCTGCCATTTTCATTCCCATCCTCCAAAGCAGTAAAGAAAGCATTCAGGAAACAAAAGCTCCCGAGAGCAAACCCAAGCAGATTACTTAGCCTGGTCCCTGGCAAGGGCAGTGCAATTCTGTCTTGGGCAAAGACATTTGAGAATAACTGCAATGGGCCCCTCCCACAAAAGATCAGCAAGAACAACCAGCCAAGAACAACCAGCCAAGACCAAACTCACTGTCAAGGAGAATAGCGGAACTACAGAGCTAGGGGAAATCAACACAGAGAATTCATGGCTTTTTCCCCACACTCCTTTAATCTTGCAAAGTTAAATTTCTTTTATTCTATTTTTTAACTTTTCCTCTTTTGTCTTTTAATGTTTTTTAACTAGTTTACCTTAACAACACCTATCTAAAAAAAAGTTTTAAAATTCATTGTTATAGTCATATTTTATCCTTTTATTATATTTAAACTTATTTTTTGTATACATCAGATTTTTCTTTCTAAAAATATTTGGGATACAATTCCTTTCTGTTCTATTCACCAGTCTAATATATAGATAGATAGAGAGAGAGAGAGAGAGAGATATCAATCTATCTATAGATATATCTATGTTGTTGTTTTTTTAAATTTCTTTTTTCCCCCTTTCTTCTCCTCCCAGTTTTGGATTTCTTATTTGGTTAGTGTACATTTTTCTGGGGTCTTTGTCACCCTTTTAGTATTTTATTCTTTCATTCACATATTCTTATCTGGATAAAATAACAAGGTAGAAAAACTCACTACAAAAAAAAAAAAAAAGAACAAGAGGCAATACCGACGGCTAGGGACCCAATCAATATGGACATTGGTAACATGTCAGAACTAGAGTTCAGAAAAATTCTCAAGTTACTAGCCAGGCTTGAAAAAGGCATGGAAGATATTAAAGAAACACTTTCTGGATAAATAAAATCGCTTTCTGGAGAAACAAAAGCAAATCTAACCAAGCTGAAATCAAAAAAGCTATTAATGAGGTACAATAAAAAATGAAGGCTCTTACTGCTAGGATAAATGAGGCAGAAGACAGAATTAGTGATATAGAAGACCAAATGATGAAGAATAAAGAAACTGAGCAAAAGAAAGACAAACAACTACTGGACCAAGAGGGGAGAATTTGAGAGATAAGTGATACCATAAGAGGAAACAATATTAGAATAATTGGGATTCCAGAAAAAGAGAGGAGAGAGGGGTAGAGGTATATGGGAGTGAATTATAGTAGAGAATTTCCATAATATGGCAAAAGGAAAAAGCATCAAAATCCAGGATGCACAGAGAGCTCCGCTCAAAATAAATAAAAACAGGTCCACACCCCATCATCTAATAGTAAAACTTACAAGTCTTAGTGACAAAGAGAATATCCTGAAAGCAGCTCCAGACAAGAAGTCTGTAACATATAATGGTAGAAATATTAGATTGGCAGCATACTTATGCACAAAGACCTAGCAGGACAGAAAGAACTGGCATGATATATTCAGAGCACTAAATAAGAAAAATATGCAGCCAAGAATACTATAACCAGATAAGCTATCACTGAAAATAGATGGAGAGATAAAAAGCTTCCAGGACAACCAAAAATTAAAATAATTTGCAAACACCAAAGCAGCCCTACAGGAAATATTGAAGAGGGTCCTCTAAGCAAAGAGAGAGCCTAAAAGTAGTAGACCGAAAAGAAATAGAGACAATATACAGTAACAGTCACCTTACAGGCAATACAATGGCACTAAATTCATCTTTCAATAGCTACCCTAAATGTAAATGGGCTAAATGCCACAATCAAAAGACAGAGGGTATCAGAATGAATTAGTGGACATCAATATGCTGTCCATAAGAAATTCATTTTAGACCCAAAGACACCTCCAGATTTAAAGCAAGGGAGTGGAAAACAATTTACCATGCTAATGGACATCAAAAGAAAGCTGGGGTGGTGATCCTTGTATCAGATCAATTAGATTTTAAGCCAAAGACTATAATGAGAGATGAGGAAGGACACTATATGATACTCAAAGGGGCTGTCCAACAAGATCTAACAATTTTAAATCTCTATGCCCACACTTCCCTTACTGAAATGGACAGATCATCCAAGCAAAAGATCAACAAGGAAATAAAGGCCTTAAATGACACAGATGGACATCACGGTATATTTAGAACATTCCATCCCAAAGCAACAGAATACACATTTTCTCTAGTGCACATGGAGCATTCTCCATAATAGATCACATCCTGGGTCATAAATCAGGTCTCAACTGGTACCAAAAGACTAGGATCATTCCCTGCATATTTTCAGACCACAATGCTCTGAAGCTAGAACTCAATCACAAGAGGAAGAACTCAAATACATGGAGGCTAAAGAACAGCATACTAAAGAATGAATAAGTCATCCAGGAAATTAAAGAAGAGCTGATAAAATTCATGGAAACAAATGAAAATGAAAACACAACTTTTCAAAATCTGTGCGACACAGCAAAAGCAGTCCTGAGAGGAAAGTATATAGCTATACAAGACTTTCTCAAGAAACAAGAAAAGTCCCAAATACACAAACTAACCCTATACCTAAAGGAGCTGAAGAAAAAACAGCCAAAAAAAGCCTAAAACCAGCAGAAGAGAAATAATAAAGATCAGAGCAAAAATCAATGAAATAGAAACCAAAAGAACAGTAGAACAAATCAACGAAACTAGGAGCTCATTCTTTGAAAGAATTAGTAAGATTGATAAACCCCTGACCAGACTTATCCAAAAGAAAAAAAAAAGGACCCAAATAAAATCATGAATGAAAGATGAGAGATCACAACTAACACCAAAGAAATACAAATAATTATAAGAACATCTTATGAGCAACTATATGCCAGCAAATGTGACAATCTGGAAGAAACTGATGCATTCCTAGAGATGTATAACCTACCAAAACTGGACCAGGAAGAAAGAGAAAACCTGAACAGACCCATAACCAGTAAATAGATTGAAGCAGTCATCAAAAATCTCCCAACAAACAAGGGTCCAGGGCCAGATGGCTTCCCAGGGCAATTCTACCAAACAAAATTAAAGAAGTTTGAGTACCTGTTCTCCTGAAACTGTTCCAAAACAAAACAAAACAAAACAAAAACAGTAAGAACGAAGGAAGGAAGGAAGGAAGGAAGGAAGGAAGGAAGGAAGGAAGGAAGGAAGGAAGGAAAGGAAGGAAGGAAGGAAGGAAGGAAGGAAGGAAGGAAGGAAGAAAGAAAGAAAGAAAGAAAGAAAGAAAGAAAGAAAGAAAGAAAGAAAGAAAGAAAACAAACTTCCAAACTCCTTTTATGAGGCCAGCATTACCTTGGTCCCAAAACCAGACAAAGACCCCACCAAAAAAGGAGAATTATAGACCTATCCTTCTTGAACACAGATGAAATATCCTTGATGAACACAGACGCGAAAATTCTCACCAAAATACTAGCCAATAGGCTCCACCAGTACATTACAAAGATTATTCACCACGACCAAGTGAGATTTATTCCTCGGCTGCAAGGTTATTTCAACATCCATAAATCAATCAATGTGACACAATACATTAATAAGAAAAGAATAAGAACCATATGATACTCTCAATAGATGCTGAAAAAGTATTTGACAAAGTACGGCATCTTTTCTTGATTAAAACTCTTCAAAGTGTAGGGATACAGGGTACATACCTCAATATCATTAAAGGCTTCTATGAAAAAACAACAGCAAATATCATTCTCATGGGGAAAAACTGAGAGCTTTTCCCCTAGTCAGGAACACGGAGGGATGTCCACTATCACCACTGTTATTCGACACAGTACTAGACTACCTAGCCTCAGCAATCAGACAACAAAATGAAATAAAAGCATCCAAATTGTCAAAGAAGAAGTTAAACTCTCACTCTTTACAGAACATATTGTACTTTATGTGGAAAACCCAAAAAGACTCCACTCCAAAACTGCTAGAATTCATACAGGAATTCAATAAAGTGTCAGGATATAAAATCAATGCACAGAAATCAGTTGCATTTCTATACACCAACAGCAAGACAGAAGAAAGAGAAATTAAGGAGTCAATTCCATTTACAATTGCACCCAAAACTACAAGGTACCTAGGAATAAACCTAACCAAGGAGGCTAAGAATCTATACTCAGAAAACTATAAAGTACTCATGAAAGAAACTGAGGAAGACACAAAGAAATGGAAAAATATGTTCCATGCTCCTGGGTTGAAAGAACAAATATTGTGAAAATGTCTATGCTACCTAAATCAATCTACACATTTAATGCAATCCCTATCAAAATCCCACCCATTTTTTTCAAAGAAATGGAACAAATAATCCTAAAGTTTATATAGAACCAGAAAAGACCCCAAATAGCCAAAGGAATGTTGAAAAAGATAGCCAAAATTGGTGGCATCACAATTCCAGACCTCAAGCTTTATTACAAAGCTGTCATCATTAAGACAATATGGTACTGGCACAAAAACAGACACATAGATCAGTGGAACAGAATGGAAAGCCCAGAAATAGACCTTCAACTCTATGGCCAACTAATTTTTGACAAAGCAGGAAAGAATGTCCAATGGAAAAAAGAAAGTCTCTTCAACAAACGGTGTTGGGAAAATTGGACAGCCACATGCAGAAAAATGAAACTGGACAATTTCCTTACACCACACCCACAAAAATAGACTCAAAACGGATGATAAACCTCAATGGGAGACAGGAATCCATCAAAATCCTCGAGAAGAACAGAGGCAGCAACCTCCTCGACCTCATCTGCAGCAACTTCTTCCTAGAAATATTACCAAAGGCAAGGAAATCAAGGGCAAAATTGAACTATTGGGACTTCATCAAGATCAAAAGCTTTTGCACATGAAAGGAAACAGTTAACAAAACCAAAAGACAACTGATAGAATGGGAGAAGATATTTGCAAATGACATCAGATAAAGGGCTAGTATCCAAAATCTATAAAGATCTTATCAAACACCCAAAGAACAAATAATTATTCAAGAAATGGGCAGAGGACATGAACAGACATTTCTGCAGAGAAGACATCGAGATGGCCAACAGACACATGAAAAAGTGCTCCACATCCCTCAGCATCAGGGAGATAAAAATCAAAACCACAATGAGATATCACCTCACACCAGTCAGAATGGCTAAAATTAACAAGTCAGGAAATGACAGATGCTGGCGAGGATGCAGAGAAAGGGGAACACTCCTACAATGTTGGTGGGAATGCAAGCTGGTACAGCCACTTTGGAAAACAGCATGGAAGTTCCTCAAAAAGTTGAAAATAGAACTACCCTATGACCCAGCAATTGCACTACTGGGTATTTACCCTAAAGATACAAATGTAGTGATCCGAAGGGGCACGTGTACCCGAATGTTTTTAGCAGCAATGTCTACAATAGCCAAACTATGGAAAGAACCTAGATGTCCATCAATAGATGAATGGATAAAGAAGATGTGGTGTATATAGACAATGGAATACTATGCAGCCATCAAAAGAAATGAAATCTTGCCATTTGTGATGATGTAGATGGAACTAGAGGGTATTATGTTTAGCAAAATAAGTCTATCAGAGAAAGACAATTATCATATGATCTCCCTGATATGAGGAATTGAGAGGCAGCATGGGGGGGTTGGGGGTAGGAAAAGAATAAATGAAACAAGATAGGATCAGAGAGGAGACAAACCATAAAAGACTCTTAATGTCACAAAACAAACTGAGGGTTCCTGGGAGGAAGGGGGTGTGGAGAGGGTAGTTGGGTTATGAACTTTGGAGAGGGTATGTGATATGGTGAGTGCTGTGAAGTGTATAAGCCTGATGATTCACAGACCTGTATCCCTGGGGCAAATAATACATTATATGTTAATAAAAATAATTAATGAAAAAATAATTTCTGCTTCTATCCTCCATGGTTATCAATTCATTGATTCGTTCATTCAACAATCACTGCACAAATGCCTCCTATGTGCAATCATGTCACCAGGTACCAGAAATACAGATATGATCAAGACTAGGAAAGTCCCTGTCTTCATGAAAATGCTGGTTTTATTTATGTATATATTGTATTACCTAAGATTCGTTTTAACTTAGAATTTATTAAATAGTTTTTCCCTAGAAAACTATTAACTAGTAACTAGTAACTAGTCTATGAATAGACTAATTACTGTAAACTCAAATTGATCTAGAATCTGAAAAAAAATCTTATAACAAACTGTTTTCATATTTTCCTATAGTGATAGCACATATTCTGCAGTGAAGTCACTTCTGAATCATCAAACATGCACTTACTTACATCATCATCACTTTTGTGCAAATGGCTTATATTGAAATATAGTCTTTTTAAGTGTTAGCTATATGCCTTCAATTTTTCACAACAGTTTATTCCAGATAAGTGAGAATTCATTAATTAGCAAAATATCCATGGATAAACTTCTAATTTAGTCAAATGAAACTGTTTTAAAATGTGCTTTTCATATAGTAGACATTGAATAAATATCAGTATTGTTAATGGTGCAATTCTACATATGTACTGAATTTTTTAAAAAATGAAAGTAGTTTTGAAAGTACTTTCAATTTTTGTCTGTAATGGCCTACTTATCAGCTCATAGAGAGTTATTATTAAGATATATTATTTTTTGAAAGTAAAATTCTGATGTCAGTATAAATTTATCACTTTAATCAAAGGATCTGGCACAGAAAAATATGGGATTATTTTATTTATAACAGGCATTTTCGTATCTCTTATTATAAGCCTTACTATCTCGAAATTATGCGCTTTCCCCATGTTAGAGTCAGCCCAAATTTGTTTGTATTGGACACTATGAAATTGGACACTATGAAACTGAGATTTGGTAACTTGGGTTATCATGAATTACACAGCCAATCCAAATGCTTTGTTACCAAAAATTCATGTGAAAGGCTGCATTATTCAAATCAGTCCCAGTTTAGCCATCAACACTGATCAAATTAATTGGGTAATTGCTAAATCACTACTTTATTTTGAGCTACAAAGACACACATTTAGAGCCCCTCTGCTGAATATTTCAAAGCACTGAGAGCATTTCTAATCTAAGTGGTACCCTGGAGTCAGAAAGACTCATTGCTACCCTAGAGGGTCACCTACATGCTGGGAATAACACAACTAAAGAAAATTTCCTTAGTTTGACTTGAAAATATAAAATATTTTTCTATTTCTGTGGAATCCCTAAGACATTTTCTTTCTGAAATCTTGTATCTACAAAATATTCAGAGCCAAACAAATAAACAGTTCAGAAAGCAAAGAAAGTCATTGTAATTAAAACAAGTGCAGGTCTTTTGTTTGTTTTCCTTTTTGAAAAATTACAAGACTGACAATAAACCTTAATATCCAGATTGTCTTATATATGACATTTGCTTTCATAAACCATGCAGTTATCAAGAGCTAATCCTGAAGAGAAAGTAATCAAGGAAGGTGTTACACAAATGCAAAACATATGATTAAAGAGAAGGAAGGCAAATCTCATGCAAAGAACTGAATATTATAATGAAATTGCCCCTGAATGGAGATGTGAAGACTTCAAGCTCACTTTAATTAGGCCACTGAGTGGAATCCCCTAAGACCAACAAGGATTGAACAGCTAATAATCAGTTTGTTCTTTGCTGATTACCAGTAAATCATGTCCCAAACACAACCCTGGTCCCTTCTCTAATTATGAATACATTTTCAGACCTCTCCTTTAATCTCCATACTTTTTAATGGGTGCACAAATCTTAATCAGCTATCTGTAAGAGTGCCTACAACTGTTAGTGTCTTGAAAGGCCTTCCTACTGTTTAGGAAGTAAATATTTGCCTCCTTTTCATCCACAGTGGTAAACAGTGGTAAACAGCTGATCTTATGAAGGAAACTAGGAGCATAGGAGGAAAGTGCATACCACTGTAGGGATGATTCTTTCTGCATAAAGATTATTTTTTGCTATAAAGTGCTTGCTCTCTGTGAAAATTTGGGACTTCACACACACATATACACATACACACAAGCAAAAGGAAAAAATTAACCATGTTGCCACCATGAAAGAGAATCAGTGACAATATTTTCATTTATTCCCTTCCACTCATATTTGGGGGGAGAAAGATATGATTCTCTCAGTATCTATTTATATATACTTATAAATAATACTGTATCCTAATATTTAAAGTTAAAAATATATGCATTCTCCAGATAAACTTCTTCTTCTTTTTTTTTTTAATTTTATTTATTTATCAGAGGGGGGGGCGAGCACAGGTAGACAGAATGTCAGGCAGAGGCAGAGGCAGAGGGAGAAGCAGGCTCCCTGCTGAGCAAGGAGCCCGATGTGGGACTCGATCCCAGGACGCTGGGATCATGACCTGAGCCGAAGGCAGCTGCTTAACCAACTGGGCCACCCAGGCGTCCCACTCCAGATAAACTTCTTAAATATTTAATAACTACATACATTTTTCTAAAGTGGCATAGCATCATTTAACAGTCAGTTATTATTAGTAATCATTTAGTTTGTTTCTATGATATTAAAAAGCATTTTATATTTATGATTATATCCTACAGATATATTCACAAGAAGTGAACTGAATATCTGTTTAAATTGCTTTTCAAACACCAAATTCAAAGAAGAATTCTACTTTCTGGGCTCAGGTTCTTTATTTGGTTGTAACAATTTCCATTTGTAGAATTATTTTATTCTTTTGCCATTAAAAAATGTTTTTATCTTTCTGGAGCTTTTTTAATAGCTCAGCTGTGTAGATTCTGAAGTCCATAGCTGCCACCTCTTGCAAGTATTCTAATACCAACGTTCTGCTCATCTTCGTTCTGGAAATTACTTCCACGTGAGTACATTTCCTCACTACTTTAGTCTTTGGTGGTAACAGTGCTGCTACTAAACACATGCGAAATAACTGTCAATATCTTTATTGATAGCAACAGCTATCATTTCTTTATTGAGTGCCTATTATGTACTAGAAAGTTATAGCCACTTCCTATGGGTAGAGTTTATTTTCACCATACCCCCCCACCCCAAAGAAAGAAACTGAACCTCAGGAAAGTGAAATAACTTGCTTACTTTTACGAGCTACCATATAGCAGAGCTGGGTTTTAAACACAGATTTGTAAGTCCAAAGCTAAAGCTAACTTTATTGCATGCTATGTCCTCCTAACTAGAGAGTTAACAATACAGTGGTGTAGGAATATGGTGAGGCCCGGGGGATGTTGAAGCAGGGCATGGTGAGCTGTGTGATCTCTGGGTTATGTGTGATCTCTGTCTGACTTGTGATCTCTATCTGTGAAATAAATAAACAAAATCTTTAAAAAAATAATGTCTAAAGAAAAAAGAGGAATTAATAGGAAATATAAATAAGGCAAATAATTAATATCTAATACCATACTCTACATGTTTGGATACTGTGCTAAGGTTTTTAGGGTTTTTTGTTTGGTTGGTTGGTTGGTTTGTTTTTGGTTTTTTGTTTTGTTTGGTTTTTTTATAAAGACAGAGAAAGAGAGTGAGCAGGCACAAGCAGGGGGAAGAGCAGAGGGAGATGGAGAAGGAGACTTCCCATTTAACAGGAAACCCTACTATGACATGGGACTGGGACCTGACCTGAACCAAAGGCAGATGCTCAACTGAATGAGCCACCCATGCATCTGGACACTGTGCTATGCTTTTAACACACATTCAAAAATCAACCTTCAACCTGTATTTCTTGAGTTTCCATTTTAAGTTAGTCATTTTTCTAGGTGCTTGGCTAAAGAGTGATCAAAAAAAACCTTAAGCTCCTATTGAAACAAAGCAAAGATTTTGTGTTTTTGTTATACTGACACAGAAACACTAAGAATAAAGCTTAGAGAAGTTAAGTAAATTGCCCAGGTTCTTGCTTTTATTTGCAGATCCAGAGCTGATAGAAAGGTTTTTTCATTGTTTAAAATGCTCCATTCTTGGCAGGAAAAAAGGAAAAGAAACTACTCAACATTGTTAAACTACAAAGCCTCCGGGAAATGCATATTTCAGTTTAGGCCATATTTAAAAAAATAATGATAGAAATGTTATTCTAAAATAGAAGGGCAGGGGTAGAAAGAGAGAGACAGACAGAGAAGGCTGTCTCAAAACAGTATGAAAGGGGTGCCTGGGTGGCTCAGTGGGTTAAAGCCTCTGCCTTCGGCTCAGGTCATGATCTTGGGGTCCTGAGATCGAGCTCCACATCTGGCTCTCTGCTCAGGAGGGAGCCTGCTTCCCACCACCCTTTCTCTCTGCCTGTCTCTCTGCATATTTGTGATCTCTGTCTGTCAAATAAATAATTTTTTAAAAACATCTTTTTAAAAAAGTATGAAAAAGTGGTTGTAACTGCAAATTATTTTTATAAATTTTTAGAGAAGTTTTATGTTCACAGAATGAGAGGAAGGTACAGAGATTTCCCATATATCTTATGCTTCTACAGAAGCACAGATTCTCCCATTATCAACATTCCTCATGAGAATGGTATATTTATTATAATTGATGAATTTACATTGATACATCAAAATCATCCAAAGTCCATAGTTTATCTTTGGGTTCACTCTTGATTTTATACATTCTGTGGCTTTGGAGAATCTGTAATGACATGCTTCCAAATTTACAGTATTGTATTCGATAGTTCTCTTCACTAAAATCCTCTGTGGTCTGCCTGTTTATACTTCCTCCCTCCCCACACCCCCCGCCAATCCATGATAGCCACCAATCTTTTAATGTTCCCATAGTTTTGCCTTTTACAGAATGGCATATACTTGGATCATAAAGTATATGGCCTTTTCAACCCACAGAATGGGAGAAGATATTTGCAAATGACAGTAAGACAAAAGGTTGATATCCAGGATCTATAAAGAACTTCTCAAACTCAATACACACAAAACAGATAATCATGTCAAAAAATGGGAGGAAGACATGAACAGACACTTCTCCAATGAAGACATACAAATGGCTATCAGACACATGAAAAAATGTTCATCATCACTAGCCATCAGGGAGATTCAAATTAAAACCACATTGAGATACCACCTTACACCAGTTAGAATGGCCAAAATTAGCAAGACAAGAAACAACATGTGTTGGAGAGGATGTGGATAAAGGGGAACCCTCTTACACTGTTGGTGGGAATGCAAGTTGGACAGTGTGGAGATTCCTCAAGAAATTAAAAATAGAGCTTCCCTATGACCCTGCAATTGCACTACTGGGTATTTACCCAAAGATCCAGATGTAGTGAAAATAAAGGCCATCAGTACCCCAATGTTTATAGCAGCAATGGCTATGGACACCAAACTGTGGAAAGAACCAAGATGCCGTTCAACGGACAAATGGATAAGAAAGATGTGGTCCATATACACTATGAAGTATTATGCCTCCATCAGAAAGGATGAATACCCAACTTTTGTAGCAACATGGATGGGACTGGAAGAGATAATGCTGAGTGAAATAAGTCAAGCAGAGAGAGTCATAGGGTTTCACTTATTTGTGGACCATAACAACATGGAGGACATGGGGAGATGGAGAGGAGAAGGATGTTGAGGGAAATTGGAAGGGGAGATGAACCATGAGAGACTATGGACTCTGAAAAACAATCTGAGGGTTTTGAAGGGGTGGGAGGTGGGAGGTTGGGGGAGCCAGGTGGGTATTTTGGAGGGCACATATTGCATGGAGCACTGGGTGTGGTACATAAACAATGAATACTGTTACGCGGAAAAAACAAACAAACAAATAAATAAATAAATAAATATTTAAAAAAAAAAATTGTTCCAGGTTTCCACTCTGTGATTGTTGTCACTGTGTGGGTCCATATTCTTCATGTGTTATGGCTTTCTCATCCTTAAATAAAAGATGTATCAACCCCCCCCCCCAATGTATATGGCCTTTTTAGATGGCCTTCTTTCACTTGGTAATAAGCATTTAAGGTTCTTCCATATATATATATTTTTTTCCCCCAGAGGGGTGGAGAGGCAGAGGGAGATAGAAAATCTTGAGCAGGCTACATGCTTAGCAGGTAGCCCAATAAAGAACTTGATCTCCTGATCCTGAGATCATGACCTGAGCCAAAATTAAGAGTCAGACACTCAAGTGAATGATCCACCCAGGTAACCCTCTTTCATGTCTTTTCATGGCTTGACAGCTCATTTCTTTTTAGTGGTAAGTGATATTGCATTGTCCAGGTATACCACAGTTTATCACCTACTAAAACATTTTGGTTACTTCCAAGCTTCAGCAATTATGAATAAAACTGTAATAAATAGTCATGTGCAAGTTTTTATGCAGACATATGTTTTCAGCTTCTTTGGATAAAGACCAAAGAGTGCCACTGCTGAGTGATATGGTAGGAGTATGTTTAGGTTTTTTTTTTGGTTTTTTTTTTGTTTGTTTGTTTGTTTTTATTGCCAAAATGACTTCCCAGGCATCTGTACCATTTTTCATCACATCAGAAAGAATGAGAGTTCCTGCTGATCCACCCTCTTGCCAGCATTTGGTGGTATTAGTGTTCTGGATTTTAGCCATTTTAATAGGTGTATAGTGATATGCCATTGTTGTTCTAATTAGCATTTCTCTGATAACATATGATATAGAGCATCTTTTCACTGACATCTATGTATCTTCTTTGGTGAGGTGTCTGTTAAGGTCTTTGGCCCACTTTTTAATCAGGTGTTGCTATGTTCCAATAAAATTTTATTAATAAAACAAGAGGCAGACCAGATTTGGCCTATGGGCTATAGTTGGTTGACCTCTGTCTAAAGGATACACAATGGAAATTAGAGAATTATATGACCACATACAATCATAATGTGGCAACATTTTTTGAAACTTATTTCAATACTGCATCTTAATAGGTAATGAAATTACATTAGGATTTAAAATTCTTCCCCCCATAGGCTTTGAATTGGTTTAATGTAAATTTATATCTTTTGGAAATAAAATTCCTCTGTAGAATATACAATTTGTTAAAATAATAAATAGGATGGAAGTGACAATGCAAGTTTTTCCAAATATTATATCTCCCAGAGGAACTTGTGAGCTTTCAGGCATTTATTGAAAGCACATAATTACCTCCTGTGCGCCTCCATCATTTGGCGGGCTCCTTTCACTTTAAAGGCTACTTAAGTGTTGAGTTAATTATAAAGGAAATACCAGTACACTTCCACTTTTGACTTTTACACTGTCTTGTTCATTCTCCCTAAAAGGCAGTAGGGCACAAATATGGTAACTTCACCCATTTGCCTTTCTCTGAACAGAGATGAGTAGCCAGCCTGAGTTTTATCAACAGGACCAAGTAAATTAAAAACAGGCTGTTTTTAACTTTATAAAAATAATGTTCAAGATATATTTTCCCTGATTTTGCCTTCTTTATTATGGTAGAAAAGAGTAAAAAACCTCATAATTTTTTTCTCTCATTCCTTCTTCATGCTTCACTAGTTTCACAATTCATTTCTGGTGGAGGTAGAATAAATTGCCCACTCCTTGGATGGAAGCTCTTGTCTGAGCAGCAATATATCCTCTTCCAGGGACATGTTATGTCAGTAAAAAGTCCTATAAATGAGTTCAAAGTAACAGAAAACAGTCCACAGATGACATGTTACAGAAGGTGTCTTCTGGTTCCACTTTCTCTCCATATTGTTCTGGAGGTCAAGAGTGGTCTGAGACATAGTTGTATGGTAAATAAAGAAACTTAATCCTTCATTCTATTCCTTTTCACTACTTACACTCATTCACAGAAAGAGGCTTTAGAAAGATTCTTCTATTCTTCTATTCTTTCCAAAGATTCTTCTATTCTGTAGCTGTATGACCTTGAACAAGTTACTGGTACTATGAAACTAGGAATCCTCATCTATAAAACACAGCTAATAATACCTTCTGTATAGTTCCTTTAGTTATCTTCTCTCAGTGATATACTTGTCTTTAAATATGCTCTGCTCTATTTATTTTTTTTTTAAGATTTATTTATTTATCAGAGGGGGGGGGAGAGAGCGAGCACAGGCAGACAGAATGGCAGGCAGAGGCAGCGGGAGAAGCAGGATCCCCACTGAGCAAGGAGCCCGATGTGGGACTCGATTCCAGGATGCTGGGATCATGACCTGAGCCGAAGGCAGCTGCTTAACCAACTGAGCCACCCAAGTGTCCCTGCTCTATTTATGGGGATAGGAGTCAGTACACATTCGTGTAAGGCCTGTGGTTTCCCAGACTCCTCAACCAGGGAACCAACTAGATTCCATTAAGGTTTATCAGTTTGGCAAGTGATAAGAAGACAGAAATAAAAATTTCCTGCTTCTTACTTTTGTGATGATGGCAGCAAGATTGGGGAGACTCTAGAACCTAGCTACCCTGACAAAGGCAGTGGCTTTTCTAAGGTTACATCCTTTTCCAAGAAGAGATGTCTTTTAGAGAATCCAGGGCCAAGTGAAACAGTATTTCCAACAGCAAATTAGCAGGTAGGCACTTCTGAAATTCTTTGTACTAGTACACAAGTATCTATTGCTATGTAACAAAGTACTTCAAAACCATTTTTCACAGCTAAAAACAAGCAAAAAAAATTGTTATCTCATAGTTTCTGATGATCAGGAATCTAGAAGTGGTTTAGCTATTTAATAGTTCTGCCTCAGTGTATCTTATTAGATTGTAGTCAAGCTGAAGATCAGGCTATATCACCTGAAGGCCATACTTTGGTTAGAGAATATACTTCCATGGTGACTCCCTCCCTCACATGACTATGGTCAGGGGTCTCAGTTCCTTTCAGATTGTTGAGAGAACACTTCAGTTTCTCACTCTATGAGGCTTTCCATAAACCTGCTTGCGTGTCAACACAACATGGCAGCTGGCTTCTCCCTGGAGTGAGATAGTAGAGGGAGAGAGAGAGGGAGGCAGTGCCACAGTACCTTTTCTATTCTAGTCCAGAAAGTGATACATCATCATTTTGGAATGACTCCTTAGTCACACAGGCCAGAAAAGATCACTCAAGAGCATAAATACTTGGAGGCAGGAATACTGCCTTAGATGCTGGTTATTAATCTCCCTTCTGTTCCTAAAGCCTTTCTAACACCTTTTAACTTTGTCCTCCTCTCCCTCTCCCTTCCCCTCTCCTCTTGCTCCTCTCCCACTCCCTCTCCATCTCTCCCTCCCAGTCCCTGTCTCACACCTGGAGTGGTTTCTGTTTTCCTAACTTGATCCTGTCTACTTATACTTCCTAGCACTTGCCAAGAAAGTATAATGTGAGAATGGACAGTAATAAGGTGTCGAAAACCTGGTCAACGGATGACACTTAGTCGGTACTAAATATTCCTACTATACTCATATTTTAATAAAGTGAAAAGCACACATTTTGGCCTCCTATGATTCCCCCAGGAGAGTCAGACCCTTTATCTTTTATGGCATTCAAACAATTTAGCTGTACCTCCATTATAACTCACAAGGTGTAATGTTATACATCTGCATCTCCTTTTAAGCTTGAGCTCCCTCATGGCAGGAATCTTGTGTTTTTTATGTCTATAGCACCCAGCACAATGTGTGGTTCATAATAAGCACTCAGCTAATGAAGAGTAAGGAATGTGTGGGTTGAGGGTGGGGAAAGGAGGGGAGGGGTGGTGCTTCTAATCCCCCCCTAAATGAAAAAGGAATAGGTGAATTGAACTGAAAATGTGGAGATCACTTAATGAGCCGTTTCGGAGACAGTAATATTTAGACACTTTTTAATCTTTGTACCATAAAGGGAGGTGGAAATATTTTGTTCTGGTTTCTATTCTAAAACTTAAATGTGCCTTTTCAAAATTACTTTGGTATGCAATTATGCTTATAGAAAGATAATTTTTATTTCAGATAGTCAAGTAATAAAATGTTGGAGTGGGAAGAAGGCAAAAACAGGACCTAATTTTAAAAAATCTTATCATAAAGCAACCTAGAGATTGGAGCACCCTTTGAAACCATTCATGGGTTCTGAAACACCTGGAACAAGATAGGGAATAAACTGTGCGATTAAGGACTGGCTGGTTATCTTTTTCGCTTAAATGCTTTTCTTCATAGGCAACCCAACTCATTCTTTTGTCAAGTACTAAAGAGAGCATATAAAGAGCCTCCTAAGAGTGTGTATATGTGTATATTTGTGTGTATGTGTATTTCTGTGTGCATGTGTTTGCATGTATATGTGTATCTGTCTATTTATGTGTCTGAGTGTGAACCCATACATGTTGGAGGTACAGAATAGCATGAGAATTTGACAAGCACTATGGAAGAAGGAGACATTTTCACTATCCGACAAACTACAGGAAGATATCTCTCCCTTACTTCCACCCTCCAATGCATTGTAACTACACCTACCTTTGAGGAATTAAACTGGTACTCAGAACTTTAGCTACAAAGCAGTTTGATAAATCTAGTCCTATTTTTAAGCATTCTAATCCCTGCAGCACAGGGAAGCACATAGAAAAAAGTGGGATTTGGATTCCAAGTACCATATCTAGCATACTTTAAATTCAAAGTTAAACCCTGTAATTATAAAATTTTATATTCTAAATTCAGGTGTTTTTTTTCTATCTGGTTATACACCTATAATTAGCAAGTTTAATTGACACCTGGACATAGCACTGCATCTTTTCTAATGGTAATTAATTATTCAGGAAAAATAGAACTTATTTCTCCATGCTACTTAAAATTTATATATCATTAGAAGGTTAAGTTGTCCACACTTAAGTAAGAACCATGACAAAGAATATTCTCTCCATCTGTACTCAGTTGCATCAGAGAACCTTAGCTCAAATACATTGTTGTTTACCCTGAGATCGTATCAGCCTCATACCCATATGCAGCTGGGTATGGTCATATCTGGTTAGTGAAATGGAGGTGGAAATATATAATCTTTTAAGGTGTGGCCTTAGAAAGGAAAGGGTGTGCCTGCCCTTCTCTGTCCTCTTTCTGTCTAGCTGCCTGGAACTTTAATGTGACCATCAGAGGTATATTAGGAATCATATTGGATTGTGGACATCAAGATCACTCCATGAGTCTCTAATGATAGGAGTAGGGGAGGCTATCTGTTTTTCATTCTGGTATTCTCAAAAGAGACAGGTATAATCTTTGGAAACTGACTCCAAATAATACAATAGAGAGGAAGAGGAAGACAAAAATTGTGAACTTTGCAGTCATATCAATGGCTGATTGCTGCATTTTTATATATAGTTAATTTCTGCAAAGTGAAATGTGAGGATAGGGGCTTTTATCCGGGGGAAAACCCATGTGCTTGAGGGTAGGGAGCATTAGTTCTTAATTAATTTTTTAAAATTAAAAGCCATATGTGTCTAATTGCTTATGTGCCTCTTGGGGGGTGTGTGACTCCCCAAATTATGAAACCTCCCTTTATACAGATATTTTGTGTACTCAACACAGGAATGATACAGTCTTCTCTCTTTCATTTGCAATGGCCTCATGTCAAGATTTTCAGAACTATACTTAAATTACTTTTGAGGTAAATAATTTTAAAAGCTGAGGGATAGTCTAGAATATGAATTATCCCCAAGGAGAGTTACAGGAAGCATTATTCTATCATAGAGTTGACAAGATGCCTCTGCTAACTGGGAATGACATGCTGAAGAGGTTTATAACACAGTGAGCCACAGCCTGTAAGGTCATTGATGCAGGGACAACTTAAGCCTGATGAGACAGAGCCTTTATGTAAGTTCAAAGCTAGATCCTCCCAGGATTGCTTTTCATATTGACTGACACCTGAAACACAGGGATCAACATTGGAACTTTGCAGAGATGAGAAAGAAAGGCCAAGGGGAAGCAAAATGACAAACTAAATTAGTGCGATGTGCCATATATTCAGCTTCTTGGAGACACAAAATCCTTGTAATACAGGATTATAAATCTTTAGCCCTGAAGAGAGAAGATTTATACAATTGTTATGGGGGGATAAATGATTCAATGCTAACAAACATCAGAACACTTATTATACAAGCACTTTTCTCAATACTGTGAGGGTAGTATTGCTCTAAATACAGGAATACTTTCTAAACAAGTGTCTTACTGTGTTTATTTTACCTGTTATTACTCAGCTAATGTAATAATTGGTATTCTTTGGTGTCATGTAACATATCACTATTCTACTTACACTTTATGGACCACAACAAGTCATGCAGTCATGTCTGAATTCAATAGACAAGTAAACAGCAAACCTACCACATACCTGGGAAGGAGACATAGGACAAAATATGAAGAAAGAGACATAATAGCTATGGCAAATTGTACCTAAGTTTCAATTTACAATGAAAAAATAGCATCAAAAAATAAAAACAGAAAAACTAAATAAATTACTAAATTTTAAATGATTTTTTTCAAGTTATATCTTTTTTAAAGGGAATTTTATACAATGTATGTATACATATATACAGAGCAAAAGCAAGAAGGAAAAATTACCTATAATGCTACTCTATCTAGAGACAAACACTGATTATCCATGTAGCCTTTCTATCATGCAAAATGTACCAAAGTTTATGTCACTGTTTTTGAGTGTTATGTTTTCCTGAATAAACGTAAAATTTACATATTATATGAATATGTGAAATATAAATATATCTCTATAAGAAATATGTACAAAATTTACAAATTATTATAAAATTAAAAAAACCCTTTAGACATCCTAATTTTTATTTCAAATATCACATAAGTTATTTAGAATATATTTTATAGATGTCATAGTAATATTTATAGATATATGCATATGTCATATATATTAGTGTGTGTATACACATGTATGCCTTTATAATATATACATAAGGTTTTGTATCAAGCTTATGATATTTTACAGTCTGACTTATTCCACCTTGATAAGTGTTCAAAATTCTGTTTAATAACACATATTATAAATGCATTACAATATTTAATCTCGTTCTTAATTTTGTATGCATCTTCCAACTTTCAGAAGTAACACATATATATATATATTTTTTGCCTTTATATATATATATACCTTTTATATATATATATATATACACACATATATATATAATTATTTTTTTTTACCTTTTACTTTAATAGGCTCTACTTAAAGTATGAACTTATACATGGGGCTTGAACTCATCACCCTGAGATCAAGAGTCACATGCTCTGTCAACTTGGCCAGCCAGACCTCCCATAAGTAAGACTTTTATAATCACTACTAATTCACCAGAATGTGAACACAAAGAAAACTGGGGTCATTTATTATTTGCCAGGGTAATCCCAGGTGCCTAGAACAGTGCTGACACTGTTACACATTACTAGATGTTTAATTAATACATATTTAATAAATGAATAATGAATGAATGCTTTGGTTCACATCACTGAATACAAATTCTTTGTTGCATTCTCTAAAAATTTGCTATGGTATGTTGTTAATGCTGAGTTGTTACAATCAAACAGTAACAACACTACATAGTCTTTTTTTTAAAGATTTTATTTATTAATTTGACAGACAGAGATCACAAGTAGGCAGAGAGGCAAGCAGAGAGAGAGGGGGAAGCAGGCTCCCTGCTGAGCAAAGAGCCGACGTGGGACTCGATCCCAGGACCCCGAGATCATGACCTGAGCTGAAGGCAGCAGCTTAACCCACTGAGCCACCCAGGCACCTGAGAATTTCTGATTTAAACAGAGCTTTAGAGAACTAGAAGAGGTCTTAAAAATATTATCAAGGCCTCTCATTTCATAAAAGAGGAAACTAATGCCTGCAGTGTTGAGAAGTCAGCCATGTTTATCTAGCTCAGTTAGTGACAAAATAAAACCTAGGTCTCTTCACCATCAATCTTTCCCATTCCCTGTTTTACCATGTCCAAGTACACCAAGAGTTAGTGCAGATGTCTTCACAATTACTCTCTCCCTATTAGTGTGGTCTCTACCCCTCCATTTCACACACAGGCATGGTGTGATATTTCTAGACACAAAGAGAGGTATACCCCAAGGGGCTTCGGGAGGATGATTGTGTCACTAGGGAATTTTATTACTTGGAAAATATTTATCTTACCCTCCCAATCCTGCCTTCCACCCACAATAAATCTCTTTGGATTTAAAATTCATAACTTTTGCTAAAAAGTGTAAGAAGAATAAAATGGAAAGTAACTTGCTCTATTTTCCCACATTATGGAAAAAGAGAAACCCATCTAATTGAAACAATAGTGATCACCTTAACTACAACCATGTATATAGATGTATCCAGATATAGGTAGAGATAGATGAAAGAAAGAAAGAGACTATCTCCTGATTGCCACATTTAAAAGTCAAGGCTAAAAGGAATGTTGAAAAAGAAAACCAAAGTTGGTGGCATCACAATTCCAGACTTCAAGCACTACTACAAAACTGTAATCATTAAGACAGTACAGTACTGGCACAAAAACAGACACATAGAGAGCCCAGAAATAGAACCTCAACTCTACGGTCAACTAATCTTTGACAAAGCAGGAAAGTATGTCCAATGGAAAAGACAGTCTCTTCAACAAATGGTGCTGGGAAAATTGGACAGCCACATGCAGAAGAATGAAACTGAACCACTTCCTTACACCACACACAAAAATAGACTCAAAATGGATTAAAGACCTCAACATGAGAAGAAATCCATCAAAATCCTTGAGGAGAACAAAGGCAGCAACCTCTTCAACCTCAGCCACAGCATCTTCTTCCTAGGAACATCCCCAAAGGCAAGGGAAGCAAGGGCAAAATGAACTATTGGGACTTCATCAAGATCAAAAGCTTTTGCATAGCAAAGGAAACAGTCAACAAAACCAAAATACAACTGACAGAATGGGAGAAAATATTTGCAAATGACATCAGATAAAGGGCTAGTATCCAAAATTTATAAAGAACTTACCAAAGTCAACACCCAAAGGACAAATAATCCAATCAAGAAATAAGCATTAGACATGAACAGACATTTCAGTAAAGAAGACATCCAAATGGCCAACAGACACATGATAAAGTGCTCAATGTCACTTGGCATCAGGTATATACAAATCAAAACCAGAGTGAGATACCACCTCACACCAGACAGAATGGCTAAAATTAACAAGTCAGGAAATAACAGATGTTGGTGAGGATGCAGAGAAAGGTGAACCCTCTTACATTGTTTGTGGGAATGAGCTAGTGCAGCCACTCTGGAAAACAGAACAGAGGTTCCTCAAAAAGTTGAAAATAGAGCTACCCTATTACCCAGCAATCACACTACTGGGTATTTAACCTTAGTGTTCCAAAGGGGCACATGCACCCGAATGTTCATAGCAACAATGTCCACAACAGGAAAACTATGGAAAGAACCTAGATGCCTAGATGTCCATCAATGATGAATGGATAAAGAAGATGTGGTAGACACACACACACACACACACACTGGAATACTATGCAGCCATCAAAAGAAACAGAATCTTGCCATTTGCAACGACGTGGATAGAACTAGAAAGTATTGTGCTAAGCAAAATAAGTCAACCAGAGAAAGACTATTATCATATGATCTTTCTGATATGAGGAATTTGAGAGGCAGGGAGAGGAGGTATAGGGGATAGGGAGGGGAAAAATGAAATAAGATGGGATCGGAAAGGCGACAAACCAGACTCTTAATCTCAGGAAACAAACTGAGGGCTGCCAGGGTGAGGGGGTATGAAGAGGGTGGTTGGGTTATGGACATTGGGGAGGTTATGTGCTACAGGAATTGCTGTGACATGTGTAAGCCTGATGATTCATAGACCTGTACCCCTGAGGCAAATAATGTATTATATGTTAATAAAAAGTAAAATAAAATAAAAGTCAAGGCTATTGAAAAGCTGAAATTTTCTCTCCAACTTTTTTTAAGGTTAGTTATTGCATAGGAGCCAGTGAAGTGTAAACTTGTAAGTAAGCACATGACAAGTAGGACACTAAGTTCTATGCTTAGGTTCACTGTAATTCCTAGAAGACTAGAGAAATAGAACAAAATCCAATTATTGTCCTCAAGGAAAGGAGACTGGGCAAGTCAGTGAGTCTAGACATTCAAGTATAAGGTGATGAGATGGGCACCCCAATAGAATGGGACTATTTTGTTCTCTGGATCAAGGCATCTACTAGAAGCAAGTATAAAACTGCCATAAATCTCAACTTGATTGTGCTACAAAATGTATTATGTGTTTCCAAGTACTTGCTGTTTCTTTTTTTATTTTTTTTTCTTTTGGACAGTCTAGTGCTGCATTTGTTTGTATATTTTGGAACACATGACAAATTTTTTTTTTTAGATTTTATTTATTTATTTGACAGACATAGATCACAAATAGAGAGGCAGGCAGAGAGAGAGGAAGGAAAGCAGGCTCTCCACTGAACAGAGAGCCCGATGTGGGGCTCGATCCCAGGACCCTGAGATCATGACCTGAGCCGAAGGCATAGGCTTAACCCACTGAGCCACCCAGTCGCCCCCACAAGACAAATTGTTTTTTGTTTTTTGTTTTAAAGATTATATTTATTTATTTGACAGAGAGAGAGATCACAAGTAGGTGGAGAGTCAGGCAGAGAGAGAGAGAAGCAGGCTCCCGCTGAGCAAAGAGCCCGATGCGGGGCTCGATCCCAGGACACCGAGATCATGACCTGAGCCGAAGGCAGCGGCATAATCCACTGAGCCACCCAGGCACCCCAAGACAAATTGTTTTAAGTGAAATATCATATGATATAGCCAATGCTGTGGTACCCAATCTATATCTTCTCAACCCACACTAGAAGCATCTTGTATTTGTGGTGAGCAATGATATCTAAGCTCATGGCTTCCTAGGCCAAGCGCCCAGGTCTTTCTGCCTGAAGGCCCTCTCTTGTCACAGGACAGACAGAAAATATCTTACAGGTAGGGACCAAATTGTTTCAGCTGTGATAGAAAATTTCTGGATGCAGTGATTCAGGCAGGATACAGGTGAGACGTAAGACTTTACAGTGTAATTACTTTCCTAAAAGGTAAAGTAAGAGTGGGAAACAAATGCACATTTCTCTTTACTGTCACTGAGTTCAGAAGGTCAGGTTAATTAATGCAAAGTATCATCTGCTAAAGCAGTGCAGGGGTAGATGGCAGGAGAAAGGATACAGAAGGGGATTAAGATTTGTTGTAAAGAGCAAAAGGCAATTAATAATTAGCTTCTGACCCTCAACACAATAGTCTTGCAAACCAGGCTATTAACTAATGAGAGGTTTCTAAATATATGCCTTTGAAGATATCAAAAACTAGGCTGCGGAACCTCACAAACTAATTTTCTCTTTCGAAAATAGAAACAAAAAAACAAAAACAAAAACACCTTTGTGTACCACAGAAGCCATACCATTAGCTTCAAACAGGAAGTAGAAGTAGAAGAAAAATAAATGGTAGTTTGTTGAGAAGAGAAGAGAGGATAAAAGAAAGAATAAAAAAGGAAAATATGTAGCCACTTTTCCACTCTCAAAGTTTCAACCCAGAAAGACGGTAATGAATCTGTCCAGTGAGGGTAGCACAGAAGTGGAGGAGTGGGATTAGCTTTTCTTGGGATTTCAAGCTTTTTCTGACTTATTTCAAACTGTGGCTTTGTTTCTGATTTGACTCTTTAATACAATCTCTTTCTGCAATTTCAAACTGTGGCTTTGTTTCTGATTTGACTCTTTAATACAATCTCTTTCTGCAAAGAACATCCTTCCCAAATATGCAAGAAGCCTCAACACTAATGGCCATGATTCTCTTTTAGAATTGGACTTCACCCTCAAAAGTGGTTCAGACTTGGCAAATCTGTGGAAAGTGAATCTAGAAAGTAGAATGGTGGTTCCCTAAGGCTGAGAAGAATGGAGAAGTGACTGCCAGTGGAGGTGCAAGGGTTATTTTGGGGTGATGAAAATGATCTAAAACTAGGTCGTGGTGCAGATGCACCACTCTGTAAATTAAAAGAAAATACACTAAATTATACACTTAAAACAGGTCAATTTTATAGTATATACATTATATGTCAATGAAGCTATTAAAAAATGCAAGGTCTACAACAGTAGTTTTCAAGTATGGGCATTTTTGCACTCCAGGGGACATTGATCAATGACTAGACACATTTTTGGTTGTCATAATAAATAATTATCTAGATCCAAATGTTAATTGCAAAGGTCTAGAAACCCTGGTCTAAAGAAGGGGCCTCAATGAAGTTTAATTTTGCCTCTTCTGTTACTTTGTATTTGCTTCTGCATTTTCCACAAGTTTGTGGCTCTGTGATCTCCACAATAAAAAGTGTTGTACTTTTTTTTATAATCCAAATTTTAAGTAATTTATTTTCATGTGTCAAGATCCCTTATTTTTGTAGATTGTTTCTTTTAAAAAGGATTTTAATAGACTTTATCATATGATCCAGTAATTCCACTACTGGGTATTTACCCAAAGAAAACCTAAAACACTAATTTGTAAATCTATCTATCTATCTACACATATATATCCCTATGTTTATTGCACTATTATTTTCAATGGCCAAGACATGGAAGCAACCCAAATTTCCATCAGTAGATGAAGGGATAAAGAGATAAAGAAATATATACAATGGAATATTACTCAGCCATAAAAAGGAATGAAATTTTGGCATTTGCATTAACGCGAATGGATCTAGAGGTTATAATGCTAATAGAAATAAGTCAATTAGAGAAAGACAAATGCCATATGATTTCACTTAAGAAACAAAGCAAATAAACAAACAATATAAGACAAACAAAAAACAGATTCTTAAATATAGAAAATAAACTGGTGGTTTCCAGAGGGGAGATGGGTGGGGAATGAGTGAAATAAGTGAAGGGGATTAATAGTACACTTACTGTGATGAGCACTGAATAATGTGTAGAATTGTCAAATCATTATATTATATACCTGAAACTAACATAATACTGTATATTAATTATACTTAAATTTTAAAAAAGTTTTCACAGACTTTAATTTTTAGAGCACTTGTCTCCACATATTCAGTCTCCCACTTTCAGTATCCCGATTATAAAGAAATATTTGACATAGCTGATGAACCTACATTGACACATCGTTATCACTCAAAGTTCATAATTTACATTAGGGTCCACTCTTGATGATGTACATTCTATGGGTTTAGAGAAATATGTAGTAACATTTATGTCATCTATGCCATATATTTCATTTATAATGGCATCCTCCATTACAGTATCATACATAGTGGTCATAGTCTCACTGGCCTAAAAATTCTCTTTGTTGTGCCTATCTATTCATCTGACCTCCCCCCTTACCTCTGGCAAACACTTATCTTTTTACTAACTGAATGATTTAGCCTTTTCCAGAGTGTCCTGTAGTTGGAGTCATATAAATGTAGCCTTTCAGACTGGTTTCTTCTTCAAAATAATATACATTTCAACCAATATTCTACTTTCGCCTTCTGTGAGTCTATTTTAGACACTTCATATAAGTGCAATCATGCAGTATTTGTCCTGTGGCTGGCTTATTTCCCTAAGCATCATGTCCTTGTTGTCCTTATATTGTCATAATGTTATCGCATATGGAAGGATTTCCTTCTTTTTCAATGGCAGAATAATGCTCCATGTATGGTCCCTATGTGTGTATGTTTGTGTGTGTATGTGTCTGTGTACGTGACATTTTCTTTAACCATTTTCTGTTAATGAATATTTAAATTGTTTCCATGTCCTGGCTATTTTGAATAATGCTGTAATGAACATGAGAGTGAAAAATATCTCTTTGAGACTTGTACACTGAACTAGGAAACATTGATGAAACAAATTAAAGATACAAAGAAATGGAAAGGTATCCCATGCTCATGGATTAAAAGACTCATTATTGTTAAAACATCCATAGTACCCAAAATGACATACAGATTTAATGCAATCTATCAAAATTCAATGATACGTTTTATAGAAATAGAAAAAGAGTCCTAAAATTTGTATGGAATGAGAAAAGATCCCAAATTTCCAAAGGAATCTTCGGGAAGAAAGACAAAGCTGGAGACATCACATTTCCTGATTTTCCCTGTTTTTAGTAATCAAATTAACATAGTATTGACATAAAAACAGATACAGAAACCAATGGAATAGAGGATAGAGGTCAGAAATAAACCCACATTCAAATGATCTTCAACTAGGCTGCAAACAATGCACAATGGAAACAGGATAGTCTCTTCAATGAAGTGTTGGGACAACTGGATATCTACATGCAAAAAAATAAAACTCAACTCTTGTCTTACACCATACACAAAATCATCTCAAAATTGATTAAAAACTTAAATATAATACCTGAAATTATAAAATTTCTAGGAAAAAAAATTAGGAGAAAACCTCCTTAACATTGGTCCTAGCAAAAATTTCTTGAATATGACAACAAAGGGAAAGTAGAAGCTTTTGCACAATAAAGGAAACAACTAAGAATGAAGAGGCAAACTGAGACTCCTGCAAATCAGTAGCAAAAAAAATATAATAATTTGATTTAAAAATAAGCAAAGGACGTGAATAGACATTTTTCCAAAGAAGACACACAAATGGCTGATAGGTACATGGGGGGGGGGGGGAGCTAAGCATTAATCATCAAGAAAATGTGAACAAAAAATACAATGAGCTATCATCGCACATCATTAGGATAACTATTATCAAAAACCAAAAGATAACAAGTGTTGGCCAGGATGTGGAGAAATGGAACTCTTTAGACACTGTTGGTGCAAATGTAAAATGGTACACACTCTATCAAAAACATGGCAGTTACTTCTGACTTGCCTGGCACATCAGCGTGTAGAGGTCGAAGAGGGCTGCCAAGGCAGGCATCTGCACATTTTTTCTGTTAAGTACCTGGTGCTGAATATTTTGGGTTTCACAGGCTCTAAGGTCTCTGCTGCTATTACTCTATTCTGTCCTTATAGCTGACTGAGAAAACTGGCAGTACTCTGCATATCACCATAGTTAATACAAAAAGAATGAGTGGAGCTGTGTCCCAATAAAACATTATTTACCCAAACAGTGTTCCAGATTTGTCCTGTGGACCACAGTTTGCTGAACCTTGATCTGAAGCACTCAGCCCTGGAGATGAGAGCAATGCTTGTTTTATTCCCATGCCAACACAACTTGTGGACGTTGATGCTGCCACTTTACCTGGTTTGCTGCTCTAGGGCAGGTGGTCCTCACAAGAGCTGTTACGGAAGTAATCACAGGAGTGTGTATCTATTTTTCAATTCACTTCCAGTTAGCCTTTCCCGTTCTGTTTGATTATCCCCAGGCCAAAATCCTAAGCAAATATCTAAACTCCTTTAGAGTTCAGGCTCTATGACAGACCACTTCTTGGATTATACTCCTTTTGTTTTTGTTTTTGTTTTTCGGTTTTTTTTACCTCTAAGAATTAAAAAATAAAGCCCACTCCTCCTTTCCTTCTCCCTGTTAGTGGTAGATCAGAGACCACCACCAATCTTGCCCATTAAACTTTCCTATTGCTCTTGCAGCTAGCTCAGCATCTCCACCCAGAGTTCATTCAGCAGATTTTGTATCAAAGCTTTTGCTATATAGGATCACTTTTTTAGTTTCTTTTAAATTGTGCAAGAGACCATTTGAAAAGAAATCTAGCCTCAGAAATCTAGCTCGAAATTCTTGCTCCCATGCTCACAGAAGCTAGGGCAGACAATCAAGGTGAGTGAGGAATTCAAAACAATTTCCAAGGGCTTACTTACGTTTCTTCTTTTTGATTAAGCCACAAACAATGGCATTTTCAATCTCTGAAAAGGCAAAAAAGCGAATGTTTCCTTGAGTTGAGCTATTGATTGATTGTATTAATCAGCCCATGAGGAAGAATATAAGGCCCAGAGCAGCTGATAGAGGATGAAGGTTTACCCCCATTACAGAAATGTCTGAAAAAGGTTAGACTTTTCTAGCTTTCAATATTGTCTTGGATCTCTAATTTAAGCATTCCAACACCAGGGTACCTTGACATCTAGAGAGAGAAAGATAAAATTATCAGGCACACGTGCTAACATATGATGCATTCTCAAATGCACCCTGGAAAACTCATTAAATATCCTCCAGTCTTCTCTAATTATCCCAGTGGCCTACCAGGAGTTTCTTGTAACATCATAATAAAAAAGGTATTTTTAACTGGCAAATGTAGACGCTTTCATCAAATTATTTGGGGGCAAGAATTCCATTTCTTGTTAAATAAAAAGATTTCATGTACAGGAGATTCAACATAAGGTAGCAGTGAGCTTTGATTATTATATTTCAGAGCCTGGGAGTCAAATGTAAAAGCTAAAAGAAAATTCTGTTCCTCTGTGGGAGAACACTCCGCAGAACAAAGACCTTTTACTACCCAGGACTTTTCTGAGTTTTAGATGTTGATTTTCCTCACTTTTCTTTTCAAGATCAGAATGTCTCTATTAGTGCCTTTTAGACAGAAATCTCATGCAGAGAATTGAAAGGGCACCACAGACTGAAAAACATGACTTATTGTATAGATTACATGCATTGCAATTTATTTAATTATAAACTTATTCCAGTTCATGTATATTTTGCATTGGCTAACAGTATCTGCTAAAAGCCTCAAAACTGAGTAACAAAAGTGAAAACTGAGTTGATCATTTGCCTAAAGACTGCATTACTGAGCTTTCATTCCTAAATGAAGAGAGAAAAAGACAAAGAGAAGGAACACAATTCTATATGGTACCAAATGTATATGTGTTTGCATATCTTATATACATGTGTGTATATACATATAAACACACAAAGGACATATATGCATGGGTCTGTGTTTATAAAATTATATACTATATGCATATATAGTTCTATATGTGTATAGAAAGATAGACTTTTCCTGGTTTTGTAGAGTTTATGGCTTAAGCATTTAAAATTTTCTAGTCTAAGTAAAACTGAAACATTAAAAGCAAATCATATTTAAAGAAAAATAGCAGTGATGGGACATCTGGGTGGCTCAGTTGGTTAAGCCACGGCCTTAGGCTCGGGTCATGATCCCAGGGTCCTGGGATACAGTTCCACATCGGGCTCCTTGCTCAGTGGGGAGTCTGCTTCTCTGTGTCTGCTTGCCACTCTGCCTGCTTGTGTTCTCTCTCTCTTTCTGACAAATAAATAAATAAATAAAGTCTCTAAAAAAAAAAGAAAAAGAAAAATAGCAGTGCTTTATGGAAGCTCCAAAATCTGGAACATAATTGAAAATTTCAGTTAGGTGCATAGATATACTTTAATATATCTGTATTATTGACTTGCTGAGCATAAATTTAAATCAAATATGATAAAATACAAAATTCACTGTTTCCTCTAGGTACGGTAACTATTATCAAGCCTTTGATTTGTATTGAATTATGAGGGTCAATAATAAGGATGGTGGCAAGATAATACTATGGTGTTTTAGTAGACTTAGTTGTGCCAAACTCATTTCTCATAAGAAAAAATCTCATGTTTCCATAAATCATAAACCACTGGAAGCCTCCACCGTCCAAATCAGCTTCCCCAGGAGTTAGTGTTGAATGAAAATATGACAGAGAATCCCTGATGATCACTGACTAAATTTAAGAAGCTGACACACTGTCAGGATATGTGAGATGGTTGTTGCTCTGGCTGCCAAGAAAAATGTAGTCATGGAAAGAAGGAATTTTCTGTTTGTGATAATGGTTTGTGTGCCATACCCAGGAAAGAGACACAGTGCAAGGACACATCAAAATGTTCCAGAACATTTGCTCCCAGACAAAAACAAAATCCATGGGATCTACCTGCAATGACTCTGAGAGTCACTGAAAAAGTGAAGGCACAGGGCAGGAGCAAAAGTAATAGGCTAATTAACTAGTCCTATGGAGGAAATTTTACCATATTTCCACAGAGAAGAAAAAGGATTTCTTCCCATGAGCCACACTTGGGGACAGTGAGAGGATAAAGATCCCTATTTCATCTTCTTTATTGTAAAAACAGAAGCCTTTTAGAGTAAAGACTGTCTGTCTTGGGGCCCTCAACAGCTTTTTCCTCAACTGTTGGAAAAAGCAAGAGGAAAAGCCACCTGAAATGTGAATCCTTCCTACAAAATCAAGAGACTGACTTGGTTCCCAACCATAATCCAACTGTAGTGGTGAAGGGAAAGTTCAAACAACAGAAGCTTTTTTTTTTTTTTTTTTTTTGAGAGAATGAGAGAGAGAGAGGAGGAGCAGAGGGAGAGAAGGGAGAAAGAGTCTTTAGCAAGCTCCACACCCAGTATGAAGCCAGACACAGGACTTGATCTCATGACCCTGATATCATGACCTGAGCTTGAAACCAAGAGTCAGACTCTTAATTGACTGAGCCAGCCAGATGCCCCACAACAGAAAAAATAATAATTATTTATTTATTTATAAATTAGAGAGAGAGCACATATGGGGTGGAGGTCATGAGGAGCAGAGAGAGAGGGAAAGAGAAACTCAAGCAGACTGTGGGCTGCTCTGAGCATGGAGCCCAACTTGGAGCTCAATCTCAAAGTCCTGAGATCAAAATCAAGAGTCAGAACCTTAACCGACTGAGCCACCCAAGTACCCCCACAACAGAAGAATTCTTTTTTCTTTTTTTTTTTTTATATATACTTGACAGACAGAGAGCACAGGTAGGCAGAGAGGCAAGCAGAGAGAGAGGAGGAAGCAGTCTCCCTGCCAAACAAAGAGCCTGATGCGGGGCTCGATTCCGGGACCCTGGGATTGTGACCTGAGCTGAAGGCAGAGGCTTTTAACCCATTGAGCCACCCAGGCGCCCCAACGGAAGAATTCTTAAGTGCCCATTATATTCAGGAGAAAAATCATTATGGTGATTAAAAACATAAGCTCTGAAGTCTCACACCTGAGTTGCTATGAAGCCTCAGACAAATAACTGTGCATTTCTAAGCATCACATTCTACATCTATAAACTAGGTACAATAATAATATCTAAATTATGGGGATGTTGACAGAATAAAATGAGAAAATGCATGTAAAGTTTTCAAAAACATATTTACCATAAAGTATAGAGGTAATTTTAAATTTAGTAATTTTATTACTACTGTTGTTTGCATAAAACAGTAAATGAGTAGGCATTTAAAATCACCAATACTTCATATGAATGCAAACTGGTACAGCCACTCCAGAAAACAGTATGGAGGTTCCTTGAAAAGTTAAAAAAGAACTACACTACAATCCAGAAATTGCAGTAGTAGGTATTTACCCACAAAATACAAAAAAATACTAATTTGAAGGGATATATGCACCTTGATGTTTATAGCAGAATTATCTACAATAGCCAAGTTATGAAAACAGCCCAAATGTACATTGACTGATGAACATATAAGAAAGATGTGGTGTGTGTGTATATATATTATAATATATAATAATATAATAACATAATATAATATATAAATATATATAATATGTATATTATATATACACACACATAGCTATTTATTTATAATGGAATACTACTCAGCCATCAAAAAGAATGAAGTCTTTCCATTTGGAATAACATGGATGGAGCTAGAGAGTATTATGCTAAGCAAAATAAGTCAGTCAGAGAATTGATTTGATGATTGATTTGATCTCCAAATCAATCTTCTCAATAACAATGATTTCGTTTTCTTGAACAATTTCAATTACTCAATAACAAACTGTAATATTTTTATATTTTTCCATAACCAATCCATATATTCTGTCGCCTCACTTCATGAGAATTTGTGATTTTTTTTTTTACATGAGACACCACATGTGAGGTCACTTGTAATAAATGATTCCTACAAAGTATCATTCTGTATCAGAGTATATCTAACAACTGAAGCAAAGCAGGTGTGGTTCTCTTTAGCTGGATTTTTGTTTACTTTTTTCCCCTACTGCCTGCCTCTTTAAAACAGGGGACCTATCTGTGGCTCTTGGAGACATGAACATGAATAACTTGTAAAAGAGAGGTTATTTTTTTTCTACAAAGGGGTAAAATGTGTTCTCTATTCTTGCATTTCTAATAATTTTCAAATGTATCTGTATCGTATCATCTAGGAAATGGAGCCTCACATTTATAGTATATGCCATAGTCTCTAGCATAAAATCTTTGAAAAGGTGTCAAAAAATCAAGGTCAGAAAGATGCTCATTGACTGCTTTTGAAGGCCAAAGAAAAAAGAAAAGAAAAAAAAAGGATAAACTTCATTATTTTTAGAATTTTGATGTTCACATGTAGAATAAACAAAATGACTGCTATTTCCCAGAACAGTTCTTTTTTCTAATTTTCTTAGCCTTTTATGGTAAGTACACAGTTGTCAGGCTCCATACCCTAAGCTTTAGTTTTAAATGTTGTATCAATCAGTATAACTGTGGCTTAGGTAGCATGGTATTTTCGGTTTCAACACCTTGATATGTAACTTCTGGTGCTTAGATCACTAAATGAATATAAAATCAACTTTTTTTTTTATATCAGATTTTCACAAGTAGGATGTTTATTCATTCATTCATTCATTCATTCATTCATTCATTCATTTATTTTTCTTTTGCCCTCTTTGCTTCTCTCTTTTAGGTTGAGTCTATCATAGAAAATGAAGCAAGCAACTTTTTCTCATCCTAGCTTCCCTAAAACCTGACAGGAAGAAAAAGATAGGAAAATAACTCAGGGATTGGGTAGTTTTGTTCTTCTATGAGATAGGAAGAGAAAAATGCATATTACAAAGTCAAAAAGCCTATTTGTTGGAGGCACAGAGAATGTTGTCTTGGTTCTAAAAACCTTTTAAGATCTTAAGTGTCTCAACACATTAAGAAGGTTCACCTGGAGCAGCCATGGCCAGCACTGCTTCTGAGGCCCATGTGACCCCTCTGTCCCTTCTAATACACTTTCTCTTCATTGGTGCGCTGAAGAGGGTGGGTGGAAGCAGGGGAGAGCCTGCTCCGCTCTGGGGTACCACCTTCCCCAGTAAGTTTCCAATGCTTGACCACTGAGTAAGTGTTAAACAATTTTCTGAGGATTGCAGAAATTTTTTGATGTTTTTCCACTTCCTAGAACACAAAGAGCTTTGACTTTATGACATCCAGCCTGTCCAGTATAACAAAGGCAGGACCTATTTAACACGTGAAGAAAAAGCTGCTCTATCACAGGCCTACACCAAAGTAGATGAAACAGTAATTAAATAACAGGTGTCATGTAAGATTAAACAGGACATGCATACCTCTCTTAACATGACCTCAGCTCAATGTTGCCTTTGGGGGCTCATAAAAGCTGCATCAGAAATATGGAGAAGATTCCCTGGTTCAAACACAACTGTAGAGTAGAGCCTCCAAAGAAACCTTAAGTACATTTCAAGCAACAGGATCTGTATCAGCAGAAAATAATAGCTCCACCCGACATTATTTATTTTTATCAAATGAAACCTGGTTACCGTGCCCTCCCATACTAGCCCACAGTCACTCTGACAGAGTCATGTGAGGTGTGTTCCCTTTCTCCTCAAAAGCAGTCAGCTCTCATCCATGTCAAAGCATACATTGTTCTCAGGAGTAATATGAAAGCCTATTCAGGCATAGTGACTCAGAGTGGTCATACTCCATCATACTCCATTATGCCAGCACTTTACTTAATCATTGTCAGCCAGGTCCACCCATTTTTGCTCTTGTCCTGCTACCTTCACACCCACAAATGTAGCAGATGCAAGCATGCCATTAATGACGGTCAATTTTTTTCTTACTTTGCACAGATGGCTGAGTTATGTTTATTCATGAGGAAGCCTCAAATTCCAGATTTTTTTACTGGCATAAGAATTCTTTATCATAAAAAGATCATCAAATTACCTCTTATTTATTCATCAATGTAACCTGTAGTTCTTTCCAAAAAACTTCTAAAATAGATTGGAGTGCAAAGTGTTAATGTTCCTTTTCTCTAGACTTAGCTATTGTTTTAAGACCATCTTCCCACTTAGCAGAAATAAAGAATCTAAGTATACAATACAGTATTATTAACTAAAGTCACATTGCTGTACATTAGAACTCCAGAAAATATTCTTTGACAAACACCTCTTACTTTTTTCCACCCCCCACCCACCCCACGAGGCAACCACCAATGCACTCTCTGTTTTTAGGAGTTTAAGTTAGACCACTTTTGATTTCACATATAAATTAAAACATGTGGTATTTGTCTTTCTGTATCTCACTTATTTCACTTAGCATAGTATCTTCGAGGTTCATCAATGCTATAAATAACAGAATAGATCTTAAATGTCTTAACCACACACACACACACACACAAACACACACACGCACAAAGGAAAAAAAGTATCTATGGGAGGGGATGGCTATGTTAATTATCTTAACTGTCATCATTTCACAGTGTATATGTATATCAAAACAACAGATTGTACACTTTAAATATATGCAATTTTTTAAAGAATTTTCTCTAAAGTATGTGTTATATTTTATACTTGCAAAATGAGAGTTTCAGCCTGTGTCTACACAACCAAATACAAATAGGAAAATGTATAGAAGTAGTTTATATTTTTGCTAGCATGTATTCAGTATTTAGTGTGCTTCCCAGACTTCTAAGAAATTTATATGATTAGCTTACTTTCTGAGGTAGGTGTTAATATCATTCTAATTTTAAAGATAAGGAAACTGAGGATTACAGGGGTTAAGTTGATTTAAGATGGAATTCTGTTCAATACACCTAATTTTGAATTGCAACAGTAAAATTTACTTGCTAGGTGACTTTGGGGAAACTATATGAACTCTGAACTTTAGTTTTCCTTCTCTGTAAATACTGCTATGGGAAAAAAAAATAACACCTGCAATACGTCTGGTGTACAACAAGCACTCAACACATCATAAATATAATGGTCAGAATACCTACAGAGAGGGGTATAGTGGGAGAGACATTTTATGTGAGTGGATCTACATTTAACTACCCCACATCTATTACCACCTAATATCAACCAACCCCCTTTAGAGCTAGCACTGAATAAATCTGCCTTTCAAGTTTCAAATGTACCCATTTATCTCATATACCTCATGATCAGGAAGTGAAGTCAGTGCCTTGTTCACTTCTAGATATGGCTTCCAGAAAATTATATTCTATATTAAACATAAAATACGCTTACAAAATTCTCCACTACTCCTTCAAGGCATATGCTATCGTTACACCACCTGCCCTTTAATACAGTTCCATATTGTTCTTATGGTTATGAATTTTCTTTTCTAGTGTATGTGGCTTAATATCTTTCTTATCACTCCCTTCCATTATCATAGGGATATGGAATTTTCTAAAGCCTTCACTACCAACAATTTTGCCTATTCATTTTTTTTTTCTTTTAAGATTTTCTTTATTTGAGAGAGAGAGCAAGAGAGCACAAGCAGGGGGAGTGGCAGAGGGAGAAGGAGAAGAAGACTCCCCACTGAGCAGGGAGCCTGATGCAGGGCTCTATCCCAGGACCCTGGGTCCATGACCTAAGCTGAAATAAGGAATCTAAGATGCTTAACCAATAGAGCCACCCAGGTGCCCCTTGCCTATTCATCTTCAATGACATTTTAATCTACCCTACTTCTTTAAAAAATTGTCACATTCTGACTCCACTTTTGAAATCGACAACTCTCATATCTGCCTCATTGATGATAGCATCCAATCCTTTATATGAAAAACTACTGAAATTCATTGAGGTCTTGAATTTATTTTGGCCCCTATTACACTGAACCATGTAGCCTGTTCTCGGCTCTATGTGCTTCCATATTCCTCATACATTTATGACCATCACCACTGTCACTTTCTTTCTTGTAAACACCCTTAACTCTCTGGAACTTATGTTTCATCCCCACAGCCCTATCTCACAATCCCAAAATGAGTGTTGGCTGAGAAATTACAATGGACAAATTGTTTTCACTATAAATTCATGATCGCTAGCCCACAAAGGAATCCTCAGAGCTGCCAGACCACCTTCTTAGGTTTTTCTAGATATCTGGATCTTTCATAGTCTTTATCAACTATTTAATAACTTTGGTATCTTCCTCAGACCTCCACACTCCCCTCTCTTCCCTCAGTCTCAATATATCATCCTCACTTCATAACTCACAGAGAAAACAAAGCCCTTGGATTCGCTTCTTCCTCAATTCCCTGCTACCAATCTCCAAGTCTACCTCCACTGTATCAATCTACTCCCGCACCTGTATTATTAAGAGGGAAGAGGTTCCCCTCCACTTCTTGGAACTACTTCCTTAGTGTGTGTTCAATATTTCTTTACTATTTCCTCAGGGATCTTTTCCCTTTGATTATACACTTACGATGTTTTCTTCTCCATAATCACTTCCAAAGCAAAAGAAAACAAATCTCTCTTTAAGCTCTGTGTTATCTTTCCAGTCATATTTCTATTGGATTTTCCAGTCAAATGTCTAAGAAAAAATTTTTACTTAATAGAGTCCCCTTACTTCCCGAACCATCTTTCAAGCTTTACTACTAATTCCAAATGAGTGTCCAATGCCCAGCAACACAAAAATCACTCTGAATTTCTTATATTTTAAAATTATATATATTTTAAAATATTTTATATTATAAATTTAAATATTTAAATAAAATACTTGAATATGTATATTTCAATCCTAATCTAATATAACTTTCCATGAACATTTAACAGACCTGCTTTCTTTAACCTCACTGGAAACCTCTTCCTGTTGCCTCTATCCTCTTTAGCCATTTCATTTCTATCTTTTCCTTCACCAAACATCTAAATGTCAGTGATTCTTTGTCCTGAGCCCTCCTCTTTTCTCAATCTATATTATCTCCTTACATCCTTCCATAACAAGTGACTGGAAACTAGATGCCACAAATAGCAAGTGTCTGTAGGCTCCAGCTTCTATGGTTGAAGGGTAAGAATCAAAGCCCAAAAGCTAAAAGCTACTACTGTAGAGGGATTTGAGCACAGAGGAGCAGTGCATTTTTAGAATGGCCCACTACTATGAGATATTTGCATTTTTTTAAATCTTCTCTGGAACACTAAATGTGATTTCATATTTCAGTTTACTTGGTGAAAGCTCTACATCTACTTTTTGGATAATATTCAAAAAATCCCCAAACAGTTGATAATGCTTCAAAGCCATTTAACATTAGACCTTGTCCTGGGGATAATGATATCTTATTACACTCAATAACAAAAGCACGTAGAGATCATCAAATACCTAAGGATTATCATAACTACACGGCTTTCTGACTTACAAACTTTGAAAAACTGCATAAAACCTTAACAATAAATTTAACTGCTGTGTGTGTGTGTGTGTGTGTGTGTGTGTGTGTGTGTGTGTATATATATATATACACACAGCTGGAGGAAAATAGGAACAAAACAAGCACTTTTCAAGCTTTCTTATTTAAAATTATTTTCCTATCCCAAATTCTTGATTTAACACATCTATTTTTTTTTCAAACTAATGAATGGCTCAGATACTAAAATAAACCAATAAGCTTTGGAAATAATTATATAACATCAAATGACTCCCATTTTTCAAGAAAGGAAATATGTATTTTTAAAAAAATATACAATTGGGGACATTTTTCACACATTGAATTCCAGAAACATGCCTGTGTTCAGATAAAAGGAAAGTGGCAGTATGAGTTCAACAAAAATGTCCTTTCTAGTAAACTAACTTTACTTTTGCTTATAATTATGAAATAAGGAAGCTGAAGGGACTCCATTTTAAAAAGGTTCTGTCTCTGCTGATTTTCCTTTAGGCCCCATTTCTCAATAAGCCAAAGAACCTCTGTTTTCACTTAAAGAGGTAATCCAGAAAGTGAATCATTCTTTAAGTTTTGTCCTGGACTCCAAACACCTGATAACATCTAAGAAGAGTCAGGTCCCAAACATGTTCTAGGACATTTGGTTCAAACAAACCTTAGCTGATGATGCACTGATACTCTTTACCTGCAGTGATTTATAGAATAACATCTTTTATTCACCTGACATTCACCTCTGACTGGACCTGACCCTGAATTCTTGGAGGAATAAGTATCTTACATGTCTTTCCAATATAAACCCCAAAGCTTGAGCGATTCTGAGACTCATTCTCCTTTTTTTCCTGAGTCTCCCAGATACTCTCTCTGCTATACTCTGTCATTCATGCTATTCAATAAACACTGCTTTCACTTTCTTCAGCTCACATTCAATTTCTATGTTGCATGAAGGCTCATCCTGCAGGACACCCCTCTAGGTCCTTAGACCCAGACAGCCTTCATCAATTAAGCTACTGTATTTTCGCTGAAAGAAGCTGCATATGCTGTGAATATCTTTTCATACAATATATATATATATGACTTGAAAAGAGCATGCATTCTATTGTTCTCAATTCTAATCTTAACTCCTACTATTTTTTACCAGTGTGAGAACCTTAGCGATGCTAGACAATTGATCAAAGGGTATTAAGATATTAAAGTTTGAAGCACGCATTTAACTCATCCATCTTCACCTCTTCTCCAACATCTGTAACAACTCATCTCAGCTTGAGCATTTTCAGAATGATCTCTACAAAGTAACAACTGCCTACATTTATCAATTGCCCATTATGTGCCAATAAATTTGCTGAGAGATTTTACGTGGATTAAATTAACTAATTTTCTAAACAATTTTAATTTCACAAATGACAAGTCACAAGAAAAAGGCCAGAAAAGTTGTATTATCCACCTAACATTATAGTGCATTTACTAAGATGTGTCATTATGACCTCATCTGGGGCCCATCTCATTCCCTTTTAAAATCAACATTACTTCTGCAATACCACATAGTATTTCTGAATAGTTTGAATTGTTCAAGTTTATACTAGAATAGCATTAAGTATGCTTTTAGATGACTACTACCCACTGACCTAATTCTCTATTATGAAGCAACATAAAGCATTTCTTGTCTTTTAAATCATTATAGCCAAGAATAACAAACATTTTAACCATTTCTTGAAGGCTTATTTTGTGTCTGTTCATTGCTATGTTCTATATAATTAAGACTACTTAGGTTGTGTTTCATTAACCCATTTATCCAAATTGTTATATTATTTATCCTTTCATTTTGTCAAACTTTCTGAAATAATCATGTTTCATGCTTTCATTATTCTTTTTAAATTCACTTCTTTCTTAACCAATTGCAGTTGTTAAGAACAAGACAAGAGACCCAAAACGGAGTTGTATCACCAAACCAAGACTTCAGGTCTATCTTAAACTAGTCATTCAGGAATGGCCTGATCAACACTAGTCAGGTAGTCAGGTAATATGTCTGATAGGCCCTTATCATCCTCTAAGAAAATTCCCTTGCAACAACCAGCCCCCTTTTTTTTTTTCAACATAACTTCCTTGTTTTCTCTCTCTTCTGCCTACGTAAGTCATGTATTTTGCATAGGTCTTTGGAGCTCCTTTCTATCTGCTAGATTAGGTTCTGCCTGATTCAAATAGATTTTGCTCAAATAAACTCCTAAAATTTTAATATGCATCAGTTTATCTTTCAATATAATCTAACATCTACTACCATGAATTTCCTGAAATTATCAAATTTATCACTGATGGCCCAAATCAATCAGTTCAATAATTTATTTTTTTATTATGTGCTTTTGTTGAAATTTTAAAATACTCATATTTATTTGTTTATTTTAAAGTGGTTTGTGATCATCCCTAAACAATGAACAGATGGAAAGGTAGCATACCTCCTGTGGAGTATTCAGGAAGGAAGGATACAGTAATGACCAGTGTGTTGTGCAAATGATGATTACACCAAGGAAGTGTCCTCAAATCAAGAACTGCCTGGGAGTGGCACTGATTCATATGTAATATTAGTCTCTAAATTTCCCAAAGATCAGAATCATGCTATATTCCTTCATCCTATACATGACAAGTATTTGCTAAATATTTGTTGGCCAATTACTTTTCTCCTATCTTTTTAGCATCATGTTGGTTTAATTTTTACTACATTAAAGTCAGATACATTAAACCAAAATTTACTCTATACTCAAACTAGATATTCTTCTAGATATCAGCATAAGATAAAAGATAATGCTGATTTGCTAATAGTGATATAGGAAGAAAAGTCCCTTTTTTATAGGCTCTCTCTTCATCCTCTGCTTTATATTATACTTCTCCCAAAGCAGGAAATTTCTAAAGGTATGAGGCATTGCTTGTTTCCTCATTCCTAGAAGTCCCTTGAAGTTCATGAGTAGAATATTTGATAATTATGCAGATAGACATGGATATATAGCACTCAATTTGTGCATTAATCTGTTTCCAAAGTCTTAACACAGTCACTGACCAGTACATTAGATTATACACAATTACTACAGCATCTAGTGCTTATAGATTCATAGCTTTAGGGCATTTTTCTGTACCATTTATTAAGGATGAAAGTAATTAGGAGGCAGACTGGTAAAATGGTTATTGTCTCTCTGGTTAGATACTGAGAGTTTTTCTGAGATGAATGCAAATAATCCAGGTCGTATATTTGGTACATACTTGCTACAAGTGATGAAATTGGCTTTTCTGGTACAGGCCTAAATCCTGATGGGCTACAGGATGTCCTCAAATCTCAATGTGTTGTTCATCTGTTTCATCCTTCTACAAATGCATACATGCATATTCCTTTCATGCTACTAACTTTGGTATAGAAATATAGTTCTTATTTTATTTTCACAATGTTATCTTTAAAAGGCAGTGTTTTCCACTTTGGGGCACTTAAAAAAATCATGTCATTATAAGTGAAAATGTAGATAGGTTTTCAACATTAACAGCTTTCCTTATTGGAGAAGTGAAATATTTCAGTTAATGAAGCATTGTTGATATCTCTGAGTTTCAGCATGGAATCCAGGAAATATCAATGATTTATGTCTTGGCTGTCCGACTTTACTACAACAGATGTCATTATGGTATGTGATGGTATGGAATAAATTCCCCTAAGAGTAAAACAACATATATATTTCAGGAATCATACAGAAAACACAGCATTGGTGTCTAACACTGAGCTGAAGGATAAGTTAATTGCAGGATTTTGTTAAAGTATAAAAAATATTTGAGAAACACTTTCAGAATGATGGAATAAGTACCTCTAAAATAATCTGCCTTTCCATAAGGGTATCAAGAACACTGTCAAGCACTATCTGCATCAACTTTTCAAACTCTGGAAATTAACCACTCTTATAATGTTTCAAGAATTGTTTATGCAAGGCAAATAGCTTTACCTCAGAAATAACAGAGCTCAGTGGTACTTTAACTTGTGCTATGCCCACTCTCTCTCTCTATGCCCACTTACTCTCTCCCAGCTCCATTGTAGCCTTGAAGATTAATAGCCTTTCATCTGTGAATACTAGCAGCATAGCACTAGTATTCCCCTCAGCTTAGAGGAAACACAACGTGTTTGAAGTCTCCAAAAAGTGCCAACCCAGAAAAATGTTTATTATATGACATATATGGCAGCTCTCTAGAAAAGCCTTATACTTACAATTTGACTCAACTTGACTCAGAGCTTACTCAGTAAGAAAACAAAAAACAAAAACAAAAACAAAAAAAAAATGTATTATATTCAGAGTAATTTTTGAAATAAAATTAGAGATAATTGTTTAACAAGGCAGATGCCCAAGTGCCCAAGTTGGTGGAGTTGGTGAAAACAGCTAGAATACAAGAAGTCAATAAAAGATTTTAAAGGTCTGGAGAATGAAATGTCCACAGAGGACTTTGAAAGTCTCTGACATATTCCCAAGATGTAGGAGTCTGCACAAAAGAATAGAACGATGCATATGTCCAAAAAAAGACTTCAAAATATCCTAATCTCTCATCTTCTATTAAACTTCACAAGGAAAAAATGAAGACTAGGGTAGGATTGTACTCTGTCAAAGTATTGAAAATGTACCCCAAAACACACAGTCCTTTGCTGCAAGGGTTGGTAGATTTATTGGTTCAAAGAATTAAAAGAAATCCGTATCTAATCATTAAATGAATATGAAGCTAAATCAGCAGAGACATCAGTTGGCCACATATAAATACAGCAGTAACACAAACAAAAATTTCTGGAAGTAGAGAATCGAATCTATAGATTTGTTACATTATATTCTTTTAAGAGTCCAGTTTTAAACAAATATGATTCTGAAATGCACAAGGAAATGGAAAAGCATGTCTCATACCCAGGGGAAAAAATAGTCAGTTGGAATTATCACTGAGAAAGTCCAGAGATCAGAATTGCTAGACAAAGAATTTAAATCAGTTCTTAGAAGTATGTTCAAATTAATGAAGGAAACTATGTCTAAAGAATTTTAAAACTGGGGAAGTTCTTTCCAAAAAGATAGTATTACTAAATTATGAAATGTAATTATGAAAACCAAACAGAAGTTCTTGAATTGAAAAGTGTAATTTACAAAAAAATTTCTATCTTGGCTCAGATTCCTGAGTATTCCTGAGTATTGATTATAGCTCAAAACTCGAAATAACCCAATTGCCTATCAAATGATAAATAGGTAAACAAAATGTTTTTTATCCATACCATGGGATATTATTGAACAATAAAAGCAATGAGTCACTGATACATGAATGGATACTACAGCATGATGAACCTTGAAAACACAGTAATTGAAAGAAACCAGGCATTAAATATCATATATTGTATGGTGCCACTTACTTAAAAAAAAAAAATAGGGAAACCTTTAGGGACAAAAAGTAAAGGAGTGGCTAACATGAGCTGGGGAAGGGAAGAAAATTGAAAGTGATACTAATGCTTAAAAACTAGAGAGTGGTAATGCCTGCATATCTCTGTGAATATACTAAAAACCACAGAACTGTACACTTTAAAAAGGTGAATTGTATCCTATGTAAATTATGTCAAATAATCAATTATAGCTGAAGATACATAAATAATATATATAAATATATTTATAAATAAATGCATACATATAAAGAAATATAAATAATAAAATATATAAATAATCAATTATATCTTCCATTATATCTCAAGGATGCTATCATGAAGCAATAATTTTTACTCACCTTCTGAGATCAAAGGACAAAAGAAGTAATCATTCAAGATCTAAGAATTAAATTCATAGTACACCAAATAGTTCCAAATATATGTCAAAAATAAAGTCCTCAATTAGGGAATTAAACTTCCTGAGTAATAAATTCAGGCCTATCTAAGGTATTCCTGAGAACAATAACATGTGGAGAAATTATAATAGCCAAAGTATCAAACAATGATAAAATGATATTGGTTGGAAATAGATCTCTGTATTTGGATAGTTCAAATTTATCATACGGATATATATTTTCAGAACAGTTTTTATTAAGGTATTTTATGAAGTTAGTCTGCTTTTTGGAGAATGAAAGATCTCTACCTTGGGATGGGTCCAAAGTTTTTTTTTTTTTATCAATTTCATTAAATTGACTTATTTCATGATCATCAAAACCCTGGGGAACAGAATTACAGAACTTAAATTAAAAAATCCTGAACAGGGGTGCCTGGGTGGCTCAGTGGGTTAAAGCCTCTGCCTTCAGCTTGGGTCATGATCCCAGGATCCTGGGATCAAGCCCCATGTTAGGCTCTCTGCTCAGAGCCTGCCCCCCTCTCTCTCTGTCTGCTCTCTGCCTACTTGTGATCTCTATCTGTCAAATTAATAAATAAAATCTTTAAAAATAAATAAATAATAAAAAATAAAAAATCCTGAACAATACAAGCATTTTCAAAGCTTTAGAACCTTAAATAGAAAAACAGGATGAAGGCACAGAATATCCTTCTACGCTTTCCAAGTTGAATTATTTATTTCTGCAACTAAAACAGACTTTAGAAATAGTTTTAAAAATAAAATACATGATTATGTTATAAATAAAATTCATGCATGAAATAATTCTTATAAATATTTAGAATGTTAAAAAATTTAAATAACTGAATCATAGGATCCATAAGACAGGACGGAACTGGAATTACTTAAAAGATTATTTTTACCTACTTTCAATTAGTACTCATTGTAATCAAAATCCTAGAATATGTAATTTAAATCTCTGCACTGTTCACTATTGAGTTTCTCATTTATTTCTCAACAATATTCATGAAAAATCAGAATACAGGTAGTCATCGTGTTTATAGTTAACATTTTTTGTTCCAAAAATAGTATAGATATGATAAATAATTTTTGCTTATCGTTAAAAACTGATCACCGTGCTTTTTTCTGTTTTCTATATAGTAATAAAGCTATCATTTAACAAATAAGATTTCCACAAATTAGCATGAAATAAAGGCCTTTGATGATCTGCCAACCTTCATAATCACATCTCTTAAAGCTCAATCCCCATCTCCACCCAACATACACTGAGCTCGCAACATTTTAAACTACCCCTAATGTTACTGCCTGTCATAGTCCCATCTCGGCTTTGAATATTCTTTCTGGAATATTATTCTTTCCTGTATACATTAGCTTCCCTTCTTACTCATGATTCAGAGCCAATTCAAATGCTACCTGCCAAAAGAATCCTCCTTTGACCTTGTCAATCAGGAAAAATTAAACATTTCCCCTCTCTGTGCCAACAGCACTTGAATGTACCTTTAGAATACTTATCTCATCATTAGGCTTATTTATCCTTCTGATTAAACTGAGAAAAGAACAGTAACTTTTTATTTAATCTTTCTGGAACCTGCCCCAAAGTCTAGCTCTTATTAGATATTAATACATATTTGTTGAATGAATTAAGGATGAACAAATTCAAACCAACAAATGTATGTGCATACATATATATAGACATACATAGAACTGTCCTATGTCTTGTCCAAACTGAGAAATATATAAGCTGGGTTGCTTCTGAGAATAAATGGGAAAAGAAAACAGTCTTTTAGTATGTTCTTTATGCCCACAAATCATCAACAAAAATGGGAAAATAACATCTGCAGAAATAGTCTTCTTACACAAAAAATTATTAGAAATCACCCATCTGCTTGTTGCATTTTATTTTTACTTACCTGTGATTAACAGTAACTGGAGTTTGTGTCCATACATGTGTGTTTACAAATATATATTTTTCACATGTATATTGAAATTTAGGCTGAGAAAGAATCATATTTTTAAAACGTGAAAAGTGCAGGGCATCTGGGTGGCTCAGTCAGTTAAGCATCAAACTCTTGATTTTGGCTGAGGTCATGATCTCAGGGTCGTGAGACCAAGCCCTTCATTGGTCTACGCGATCAGCATGGAGCCTGCTTAGAATTTTCTCTCTCCTTCTTCCTCAGCCCCTCCATGCTCATGCTTTCTCTCTCTCTCTCTCAATAAAATAAATAAAATAAAATAAAATAAACTTCTTTTAAAAAATGTGAAAACTTCAATTTCCATGCCAAACTATTTCTGTAACCAAGGAGGCATTTTCTTCCATAAACATGCAAATGCCAAATTTGCACAAATATGTGACATTTTCAGGTTGTTTCACCATAAGAATGTGTTTCCCCACCCTTCAATTTGAGAGAAATTTTTTTAGAAGTCTCCCGAAAATAAAATGTTTGCCAATACTAGGAGAATTACAAAATATGTGAATCACATTGAGCATACAACATGATACACAAAGCTAGGGGGAACTATCCAAATATTTAAGGGATTGATAACATGAATAATTATCTCCCTCCCAAAGTTTGTTTCAAGATTAAAAGAGTAATTATTTTTAGGATTTAATTTGCTTACAGGGACTTGGAATTTAAATGCACTGTAAGAACATTTTTTTCTCCTTAAAAACTAACTTTGCAGTAAGTCATAAGACAAACTGCTACCAACTTGAGTTCAAGTTTTCAGTTAAAAGATGTTCTGGAGGTTTCTCAGGAAAATGCCTTTTTAATGAATCAAGTTCAACTCAAACTTCCTAGTTTGACAGACAAAATCAGAAGGCTCAATTTTTAATTAAATGGGTTCACAATCTCTATACCTTTTTTCTCATTGTCATATTTGGTAGTCTCTTACTATGTGGGACAGCAAATATGAAAATGAAGAGTACCTTAAAAGTCAGAAGGTAATGTTTCTAAAATTAGAAATAGCATTTATTTTTCTATTTAAAGAAATAGATATTTATAAGCATAAAATATCTACTGCATATGGAATAGAACTCTCTTGGCACAGTGACATTTAATAGACACATGCTAAAATCCTACTGTATTCTGGGCATTGGGGACAGAATAGTAAATAAACTCAATAAAAGAAACTTTGTCCTCCTAGAACTTATATCCCAGGTAGGAGAAACAAGCAACAAACAAATAAATTTGAACAATTTATGGCATATTGTGTAATATTAATTTTATGGGCAAAAATAAAGCTAGGGACAGAGATATTAAGTGCTGGGGGAAGAGATGGACTTTTAAAGAGAAGGGGAGTGTAAGACTGTATGTGAGTGTCAACTACAGGAGATTTTTAGGGGATAAACATTATAAGGAGAGTGTCAGCAAATGCAAAGTTCTTGAGGTGAGAGTGTACCTAGTAAACAGGAAGAACTAGAAGAATCAAAATACAATAAATTATATCATAAATATAATTTCAGAAAAGGTGATGAAGTATATGTGTTTAATAATTTGAGAGATCTATTCCCTTTGCTCTAAATATTAAAATTAAGGCATCTTAATCTACAGATTGACAAATTATTTAATCAATGATATCCGTTATACATCCATATTGTATATGAAGTATGTAGTTCATAGATATAAATTTAAAAGTGAGATTGGAATTTTAATAGCAATTATGCTACTTAGTTACTCGACTTGGAATGGGTCAAATAAACTCAGTTTCCTCAGTTATAACATGAGGTTGGATGTCTCTAAAATTTCTTCCACCTCATATATTACATGAACTGGAAATTTCTAACATCTATTGACCATCTATCCCGAAAAGCTACTGAGGCTGATGCAGTGGGTAAGATATTGTTGTATAAAGTGTGCAGAATTCCTCATGTTTAGGAGCCTATCTTGGAAAGGAGAGGAGGGATGGGGGGAAAGAGAGACTGACACTGTGCATGCAGTAAAAACTGATATCCTGAAAGCATGCTGGCAGTGAGGGCTTTAGCAGTTCAGAGCAAGAGAAGATCACTGAAAGTCAAGGGTATCCTAGTAAGTCTTCACAAGAAAGATACTGTATCCTGAGGAATGATGGACTTGGGCATACATTTATAGAAATTCAAGAGTATGCTGAATGTAATGAATCAATAAATAAATGGTAGGATCATAAAATTAGTGGTATTAAATCAAAGAAGTAGGCCTGATCTATAATAAAAAGAAAGAACACTGGGCAGCAATTAAGAGGCAGGAAGTCATTTAGTGCATTTAGGATTAGCTGGATGAAAGCTTGCAGATGGTAGAGGGAGTATTGATTGTGAGCAGAATTACATAGTCCAAAATCTTTCAAAATAATAAAGTTACCCAGTCAAAAGCCAGGAAAAGGGGCGGTGAGTGGCACAGTTAAGTGTCTGCCTTCAGCTCAGGTCATGATCTCAGGATCCTGGGGTTGAGCCTCACAACTGGCTCCTGGCTCTGTGGGAAGCCTGCTTCTCCCTCTCCCACTCCCCCTGCTTGTTTTCCCTCTCTCACTGTGTCTCTCTCTGTCAAAAAAATAAATAAAATCTTTAAAAAAAAAAAAAAGCCAGGAAAATCCTGTCTGACCTTTTGATCTGTCCTGACGGTGATAAATTCCATTGGATTAGAGAATCAAGGCCTTAGTAATGACCATAACAACATAATTTTAAGGAAGATTTTATAAATGACTTAATATTGTTTCAAGCTTAATTTTGATAAATCACCATTTAAATAATAGTTCTTTAAAAATTATAAACATATTATAATCATTTTTCTTCAATTTTCACTAACCAAGTTTTATTATTGCACCATTCTCATAAGGTTTTAATTTCTAAACTAGACATTTCTTTTTTTTTTTTTTAAGATCTTTACTTATTTTTGAGAGAGACAAAGCATGATCAGGGGATAAGGGCAGAGGGAAAAGCAGACTCCTCGCTGAGCAGGGAGCCCGACGCAGGACTTCATCCCAAGACACAAGGATCATGACCTGAGCCAAAGGCAGACACTTAACTGACTGAGTCACCCAGCCACCCTAAAAGAGAAATTTCTAAAAGAGAAATAACTGTTGTTTTGTTAGTTTAGATAAGTTTCTGTACACATGTTTACTGAAAAGATAAATGGAGTAAAGAAAGCACTTGAGAAAGGAGGTAAAAATCTTCCAAAATCATACTAGAGACAACTATTCTTAATATTTCAATGTGTAAGTGTTGAGCTTGTTTTTTAGTCCTGCATATTAAGAACTAAATTACAATGAATATAGGAAAGGTAAGCTCCATAAATGTATAAACAATTTTCCAAGGATATATATCAGTAAATGTTTTCATATGTTATTCAAATCATTTTTGCTGCTATTTGGTTCTACACTCAAATTGCTAATTTAACTAAGTGCTTCATTTCTGTGCAAGAAACATAGTTTTATATTTTAGAACTTACTATATATTTTATAGATCCTTTCTTTTTTTGTCCCAATTGTCTTGATTTAAATAAATATATTCAAAACAGAAATAGAAAAAACATGAATATATTGTTATGATTATAATGACCTTTGAAAATGAGACTGCCAATAGAGGGACAATTTGCCATTCAATCATAATGATGCATTTGTTGTAGAATACAGACATATGGCAAGTGAAAACTTATTTCTAGAAGACAATACTTAATATGTCTCTTATTCTTTGTTCTAATAAAGTAAGCCATATGGAAGTTGCTCTATGTTAAAAGATAAAGTGAGACATATTAAAAATTTTTAAGAGTTTATTTGAACGAAAACTTATTTGACTCGGGCAGATCCAGTCTAGCAAAAGGAAAGAAGCTCTATACAAAATGAAGATAGGCAGAATGCAATAGGAGCAAGACAGTTATACTAGGCAAAAAGTGAGTTGGTTGTTACGAAGTTACTTTTCTTTAGAGAGTGGAGGGAGTCTATCAGGCAAGTTACTTAACTAGTAGTGATCAGGTGATTCATGACTGACTGGGTTAAGATTCAATTTCTGGGAGAAGCTAAACTGTAATGAAGTTATGTCTTAGTTTTATGGACCTGGGCTTAGCATTTGGAGCCTGTTGTCTTGCTTTTAACATCTGGTAAGCTAATTTGAAGTCATGTACAGCTTAAATCCTGGTGAAAATTAGCTCACTTATTCAGGTAATCAATAATATAAAATTAAAATCTAGCATACCATAGGTGTGCAATAAATATTTATTAAATGTTGAATGAATGGAAGGGGATTTACTAATTTGTTCATTGGTCAACATTTATTGAGCTCATGCTATAGACCATATGCTGTACTATTTTGAGGAAACAATGATGAACGAACAATCTTTCCCTTCTAGAAGTTCAATATTCAGCTGGGGAGAAAAAAAGCAAAGAAACAGTTATAAACTAGTATGTAAGTGTTGTTATAAAAGCATGCATGGATGCTTACCTTTGCCTGGGTGGTAGGTGTGTTACAGTGCTTTGAGAGATGACAACACAGAATTGATTTGTGAAGGATAAGTACAAATTACTGTAATTGTTATTAATGTAATTTCAATACTGTCAGTGAAGAAAACAAATTGCAGAGGAGTAATTGCCACAGATTTTATAACTAATAAATAGTAGTTAGAAATAAAAATGTCTGTTTTCTATGTTTGAGACTTTAGGTATCCCATTATATCATCCTAACCGATGTAGAAGCAGAGGCCTGGAAGATTGCTTGAGATCACATAGTCAGGGCAGGGCAACAAAAGAGACTTTAAGTCTCAAGGTCTCCATTTTTATTGTTAATTTTTTTAGACACAGAGAGCAGTGGAAATACTTAGACACATAACTTTGTATAATTGAATTAATGACACCTGTAGCAATAATACCTGGCTAATATCAAAAGTGGGAGAATTGGTAAGCCTGTCCCCAGTGTGTGTTCTTACCTCAACAGTGTGCCAAACTTTGACTAACTTTTGGGAGTATCCACCAAATACAACCAGTTATCATGGACAGATCTGACCTGGAGACCACAGGCCCAGAATGGCTAAGGATATTCTACTGCTGTGGTTTTCTATGTGACTTTAGGCAAAGCAATCACTTATTGCTGAAAATACAGCCAAAATACATTAAGCAGCTACTCAGGGAGACCACACAAGTATGAGATACCACAATACATCTAATGAAGCTTTTATGATCTAAGGGCCTGCTTCCAATCACTCAGGAACTTTGTAAAAAAAAAAAAAAATTAGGCAATTTCTGAGGATATTTCCAGTCCTAGTATTTTATAATTATAGATATGAACCTTGCCTTTTTTTTTTTCTAAAGATTTTATTTAATCATTTGACAGATCACAAGTAGGCAGAGAGGTAGGCAGAGAGAGAAGGAAGGGAAGCAGGCTCCCTAATGAGCAGAGAGCCAAAAGCGGGGCTCCCGGGGCTCCATCCCAGTACCCTGGGATCATGACCTGAGTTAAAGGCAGAGGCTTTAACCCACTAAGCCACCCAGGCACCCCTGAACCTTGCCTTTTTAAATCTCTCTAAAATTGAAATGCCATTTTTGGCCAGTAAGAAATAAAAGCTAACTAAAAATAATTCTGAATATATTGTCTTTTATTCTGGTATTTTATCTGTAAAAGTTATTTTGCTAATTTGGAGTATCTTTTTGTTTTTTAATCACATGTGTAGTTACTCAAATGACTTCATATACCAAAAACTACATGCTATATAACCTTTCATAACGCTTAAATGTTGCATTTTTCTTAGAAATGAATTTCATCTATTCTGACAGCCTTTTTCTGAAACCTGTAAACATAAAATTAAAATATCAAACACCAATGAAAGTGGTTCTCTGAATTAGAGAAATTTATGCTATGCATTTGATGAAACACTAATGAGAATATTTCTTACTATGTCTGAAATATGTATCTTTTCTGTCCCTTGATTTTTTTAGTTAAAATGATTTTGATAAAACAGGAAAATAAACCTGGAATGATAATCCAGAAGAAATGGTTTTAAAGTTTATGACAAACAAAATCAAAAACTAAAAACAAAAATAAAGAACAGAAGACAGAGAAAAAATTCAGAACATAAGAGAATAAGAAATTTACAGGAACACTAGATGTCCACTACTTTTTACATCTTCATGGCCATCTATATTTCTTTTCTGATTCCCAAAAACCAACCAATTTGGAACTATATTTAAGTCTTTTTCTAGAGTAGTATAATAAATCATTTAGTTGTAAATTGATTGTCTGTTTCTGAAAATATTATTTGAATCCTGCAGTTCACTTTTAGTCAGTTAGAAGTTAACAGTCACATCTCAGTCTCCTTAACTCTATCTAACCTATAAAAGAGTCACGAAATACTTGAGATTGTTTTTAAGTTTTTATTTTACATCTGTTTATTTCTGTGTAGATAGTCTAAATTAAGAATAAATTAATAAAAACTAAAAACTATTTTTTACATAGACTCCAAGAACTGTCACATAAGTAGTAATGTGTAAATTATTCCATTAAACATATGTATGTCACAGACATGTGTTTTATCTGCCTTATGGTATGTATCTGTATGTATCTGTATCTTCTAAAGTGGACATGAAGTGCTTTCATAAGTAAGTAATATAAAGCAAAATTGATGTATATAAGTGAAAAAGTTGTAGGTAAGCCAAAATATATGGCCCATTTCAAAATCTTTTTCCCTTGTGAGAATCAGAGTCCTTTGTCCCCCAGTTCAGAACCCTAAATTGAAATTGAGGTAGAGTAGTGCCTTATTCTACACAGGTATAGAAATATAATAATATCCACCACAGACTGGGCAATTACTCATCAGAACATGTTTGTTATTCTTCCCAAGAAAGCTGAGGTTGAAAAGGTTACCTAATTTGTCCATTACCAAAAATCAATAAATGTGGGAGGCAGATTTGACTTTCCATCTGTCTCCTAAGAAAACCCCTACTTTTTCTTTTAGAAGGCTTCTTCCCAGGTGGGAAAATCCTTTTCACGTGGAGATTTGGCAGAGAATGCAAAATCTCTTACAACTGTATAAAGTTATCTTTTTTTTTCCCACTCAAATGGACATTTTATTTGTAGTATTCTATTATTACACATGATATTGCTCAAAACACTATATAGCTTACATATATATATTTATGAACGTGCAAAGATGTTTAATAGGATTTTGGAGATAGGATTTCAGCATCAAGGAAAGTATCATTTATAATCTGTATGCAATATAATTGACATATAACATTATGTTCATTTCAGATGTATAAGAAAGTGCTTAAATATATGTATATATTGAATCTTTTGATATTGACAAGCCCAATTTTGTCTAGAAGGTTTTTTCCTACCACAAATTCCCAGAAATTTACTATGTGTAGGCAACCTGTTTAACTGGGGCTACCTCTGGAGAGATCCTTTCTGCCTGGGTAATTTAGGGACGCATCTACAGATGGTTAAGATGTGGCCAAGAACATCTGCTGTGCTTATATATGAGGGAGGTGAAGAGAGAATCAACAAGAAATGAAAGCAATGGAACTGTGCTAACTTAGCAATTTGCTTTTCCATTTGGCAGGAAAAACAAATAAACAAACATATTTTATTTCCTTTGTCACATTCATCAAAGAGCTAAATTAGGATTTGCTGAATAATAGGACAAGTGGCCTAGAGAAGTGGTCAGTTGTCTGTCCCTATTAACACTGTAATATATGTTCATGAAAGCAGAGGTGGGGTGTCCTCCTATCAGAGGCACTTGAGAAAAGAGTCTTGTATTGGCTGGACTTCTAGATCCTCCATCTCTGAGATTAAGCAATTCTAATTTTAAAATATGTTTTCATGAATTTTTTTTATTTAGGGCAAAGAGGTGGTGGTGGGTAAGAAAAACAACATTTGAATGTAAATGCATTGTAATACATAATGCCTATCAATTCCCTGCCAAAATATTCATTTTATATAGTTAGCATTCTTGTTGTCTAAATATAGTAAGTTTGAATTGGGGGGAAACAATATATTTTATTTTTAACATGCAACTTAAATGTTAAATTTCCTTTGGTTGATACGAAATACTTTTTACTGCAATAAAATGACACTGGAAGTTCTATCTAAAAATAAAATATGTGACTATAAAATGCATTCATCAGTTATTTTTTCCCTCTTTCATCGTTTAATTGCCTGATTTTCCATAAATATGCTAAAAAGGAACAGAATGGATTAGTTGAGCTCAATTTATTTCTCTGGACAAGATCTGAGTAATTAAAGAGATCAATCCTATTTATAATATTTTCTGATTCTAACATTTTCCAGGTTAGAATGTCTTTCTCTTCTTACTCAGAATATAAAAGTCCCACATACCACTTTACTAATTAGAAAAGATTTTTTTTTAATTCTACTAGCTATGAATATATCTCTCATTGCCATATCATTGAACAAAGGAGGATACTTAAAAAGTAGCTTTGAAGTTAACAAAATTAACAATATGCCCCCATATTAACTGTAATCTGCTGAAACATCTTGGCTGGCACTGAACTACAATAGAGATAAACTGAATCAAAACAGAACTGTTCTGAACTATTTTCAACTTCAGCACATCAAGTAAAATGGCTACTTGTCCCATATGTTGTTTGTTCTGAAAGTGAAGGATATTTTATATTAAACATCTGCCTGCATATTGCTTTCATGACCACATTCATCTGAGGAAAAAAAAAAATCTCAAACTTCATTGACAGCATTTTATGACCTTTAAATATACAATATAATAACATTTCCTTTAGACTGACAATAAACTAGACATTCAGCTTTGATGTAATTTTCAGAGGGCTTATGTTGGCAGGATCCACGGTATAGCTCATATCAGTGCAGAGAAGTCTGAGTGACTGCAAACAAGGGGATCAATGAGAGTTTTTTCTTATTTCCTTTACATATTTAAAATTTTAAAAAGCCTTCTAATCCCCTCCTTAATTAGAGGTAATCTTCAGCCTCTTTTCCTGATGTTTAAAGCTTTTTACAAATTGACCCCATCTATGTTTTACGCAAATCCCAAGTAAGATTTTTAAATCCTTTTTTTTTTTTAATGAGCTATTCATTTTTCCTTGAGTGTACCTGGCATTGTCTAGTTTTTGCACTTGTTTTTCACACTGCTTTTCTTTCAGCTGCCCTCTGCCTTCTTCTGCCAAAGGAGAACATTCAAAACCTTACCATAGGGAATAATCTTCCTTCTTTTATAAATCCTATTAAATACTCACAAACTATTGTAATCTATAATGATTCCATTCTATGCATTCCTGCAAAATCCCTTATTTCTTCTCTTCTTTTGGAGGCTAATACTGTGGACTTCTTAAATAATTTTTAATAGTATATATTATGGTATGCATAAATTTATATCTAGTAAATATTATTTACTGTTACACTATCTTGTATCTATGCATGGAATTCATAAGCAGATGGTTACTCCTTGAGGACAGGAACCACCCAGTATTTTTTATATCTTTCTTACAGTTTCTAGCTTTTGTTGGTTAACTTGACATCATAACTTAAGAGTGCATTTTTCACATTTAGAGAATCAAATTAATTGAGAAAAAAGAAAACTGATGAAAAAGAAAAAAGTAATTTGGGCCCTCAAACCAGATTTTTCTTATCTTACATGTTACCAAGAAAAGAAAGACCAAGTGTCAGGGGAAGGTCTATATCTATGTCTAACAATCTACTCTCAAAGGTAAAATATATCTCATCCATGTAAGTATATATATTTGGATCAATTTATTTTCAAAATTGAAATGAGATATGTTCAATGTTTCCTTTATTGCCAAACAAAAGCATTTTCCCAACAATAACAAAAGTTTTTTACTCAATGGTTCTCAATATTGGCTACTTGTGAAAATCAGCTATGAAACTTTTTAAAAGACAGAATGACTCAGGTCCCCACTGGAACAATTACATTAGAATCAGCAGAGATTAATCTCAGGCATCTATATTTCTTTTTATATTTCTTTTTAAATTCTCCAAGTGATTTTAATTTGCAGCCTGAATTAAATGCCAGTCGTTTAAAGGGAAGTATGATAAAAGTAAGAGAGAGAGGAAGAAAGGAAGAGTGGAAGGAAGAAAAGTAGCAGGGAGGGTGCTAACAAGTGAATGAGCTCTGCCTTAAAGATTCAGAGAAATATGCGTATACTCTCTATTCCCATTCTGGAACACAGATTAGAATTTGCTTGTATCTGATGTATATGCAACCGCCTATTGGCTCAGCTCCATGCAGCATATAAATTCCTATAAATTGCAGTTGCCTCTTCAGCCCAGTGACACAATTCAGAAGTATTAATTATTTCTGGACTGTGAGGTAAATAATGATAGTCCAACACTAAAATAAACAATATAGTCTATTCCTACTGCCTTTACACTTTGTTTGATTATTGCTCTCTTGGGTATGCGTTTATGCTTAAACTGTGTTTTGCTAACTGTGAATTGCCCATGGTCTCTGACTCCAGTGATTTCAAACAATATAGGATATAGTTACAAGAAGTGGGCATTACAGAGTTTGATCTCTATAGTATAGAGATAATATAAACAAGGCAGAAAATAGACTGCTATGTAAGGTAACAGAAGCAAAGCCTTATTACAATTATCAGCCAACTAAAGGTAAATTTAACCAAGTACACCTAAAGCCGTGACTCACAAACTTTAGTGAGGATGGAAATAATCTGGGGGTTGATTCCTTTTAAATTGGAAAATTTGGAGAGAGTGTTGCCTTGGATAAATATGATGGAGGTATTCCCTGAACTACTCTTTGCAAAACATTCTCACTTTTTGTTACACATTTAATTATTTGGGGATACTTTTCAATAATAGTGTGTTATAGATCCCGTACAGAAATAAGTAAATCAGGGAATAGGGCCTTGCTATTTTTTTAAAAGCTCCACAGGAGATTTTGAGGCACAATGGAGCCAATGACAAGGATCTGGATATGGAGAATTCTCAGATCTCATCTCATCAGTAATTCAATTTTATTCAGAAAGTGTTGATTAGAAAAGAAATACACCTTTCCAGTAAATTATAAAACAATAATTATAAATAACAACAAGCATCTCTCTAAATTACATTTGAATTCTGAACAGCTGAAAACAAAACAAGAGTATATTAGTTAATTTGAAGGCAGAGCAAAAAAGGTCTCGAATCCCTTTTAAGTCTAGGTCTCTTCCTGCTCTAGAGTTGCCCTGCCAAGCTCTACATATCCTGAGACTACCTGCACAATCAGTTGTTATTACTAACATGTGACAAAGTCAAGTCAAACAGTTGACCTGACAAGGCAGACCAAACAACAGCTTCAGCTGAACATGCTGTAGGAAAGAAAATGTTTATTAGGGCACCTGGGTGGCTCAGTGGGTTAAAGCCTCTGCCTTTGGCTCAGGTCATGATCCCAGGGTCCTGGGATGGAGCTCCACATAAGGCTCTCTGCTCAGCAGGGAGCCTGCTTCCTCCTCTCTCTCTCCCTGCCTCCCTCTCTACCTACTTGTGGTCTCTGTCAATTAAATAAATAAAATTTTAAAAAAGAAAAGAAAATTGTTGTTTGTTGAGTGACTTCACAATTCAATCACAATGACAGAATTATGTTTGGGTTTCATGGGAAGGAAAAAGGACTGGGCTGTAAGCAATCACGCATCCTTTTCAAATTCCTCATGATCTTATAGAATCCTCCTATAAACTTTGTTCCATTTATTAAACTCTTTGAAAGAGCAGATGGGTCTGTAGGTGTGTGAGTGGGTGGGTATGTTTCAGTGTATGTGTGTGTTTGACAGATACTGGAAGATTGAGATTAATATCAGAGATATTTTATCTTTCTATGAGAATATGGGATTGCTAACAAAGATATGAAAGAGAACATACAGATATGATCCAATATGATAACCATTAACCAGTAACTTTCTGATAATAGCAACATCTAGGACATAGTGCCCAGGATACAATTTCCTCTACTTCCTCTTCTATTATTTACATCTATTCTCTTAAACGTATGTGAACAGATAAAGCCTGGAATACACTAAGAAGTATGTAAATTTCCTTTGTACCTATTATGCATTGTTTTCTGAATTCATTCCTCTTTTCCCATGAGCAGAGAAATTATTATTATAAAGAAAATAACAGAAATAGCAGAAATTCCAGAATCAGGAGTAAACCAGTAGAGAATTTACATTAAATTATGGTGGCCATTGAGCTTTGCTTCAGATCACATT